>NW_027175854.1:14902500-14995000 GCF_023055335.1 Clinocottus analis | reverse complement strand
AGTGCTGCGGAGGCTTTGGCTCCCAGCTCACTGAGACATCTGCTCCCAGTACTGAGACCTCAACGTACTGGGAGTACCTCAAAGTACAGGCAGTACATCTCAAAGGTACATATTGTACTTTTTACTGTACTAAAACTCAGAGGTACATATTGTACTTTTTACTGTACTAAAACTCAGAGGTACATATTGTACTTTTTATTGTACTACATCTCAGAGGTACATGTTGTATTTTTTTTATTGTACTACATCTCAGAGGTACATATTGTACTTTTTATTCCTATGTACAGGACCCTTCAGGCCTGAGGTCTGAGGCCGTGGGTTTGATTGCCGTTGAGTTGCTGTGTTGTTTAATTATTGTCTTCGTATCTTTATGGTTCTCAGTGACAAAGCTTTAAAGGTTCTCCTAAACCTGAAAGGAACGCGGAGACGGACTTTGAGCTGAAGGTTTACAACGCGAGGAAGTACTGGACTCTTCCACTGTAAACCTGGTCTAAAGTTAGACCTGGTCTTCTGTAGACCTAATGTAGTCCTGGTCCTCTATAGTCTCAGTGTCGACCTGAACCAGTCTGAGTAGTACAGTAAAAAGTACAATGTTTACAATATAACCTTTAAGTGTATTTCACTCGTAACTTGCTTCAGGTTTGTGGTATTGTACGACGAATACTTGGCAGTATTTGTATACGTACTGGATATTACGTAGTACTGAGTGTGTTTCGTAGGACGGAGCTCACAATACGTTCTCTGTATGCGCGAAATCACAACACTCACGTCTATTGTTCACACACACACACGCACACGCACACACAGACACACACACACACACACACACACACACACACACACACGCAGTGCCAATGAATCCACAATGGAGTCCATTTGTGTGTCTGTGTGGGTGTGTGTGTGTGTGTAGTGGTGATGTCACAGGAAAGTGATACAGTGTTACTTCTGTAGTTTTACTAATAAAAAGTGATACTTTATAAGTACATCATAGTTATTTGTGTCATCATGGAAGTACAAGTACATGTTTATGTTTTCTGTGTCTCACATTGCGTTTTATTTGGCATAAATAAGTACTCAAAGCTGTGACTGACAATATTGAGTAGTACACTATTCATTAGACACAGTGTGTTTTAGTACCTTCAATACTTAATCTCTGGTTAGTTGGAGCTCAACAGGAATGTGAAGGAGATCCTTCCGCTTCTTGAGGAGGGGGAGGGGGGCGTGCATGAGGCTCGTGCATGAGGCTGGGTTGCGCCACTCGGAAGCGGAGTGAATGAATAGATGGCACAGGGGAATTAATGGGGGGGGGGGGGGGGGGGCACGCCCCCTGGAGGCCTTGCCCCCCGAAGGCGGGCCTCCCCGGACTCGATGGACACAATGCCGTCACGCAGCCAGCGGGGTCCCACGTTTCCTCACCGGAGCGACGCCACTGGATTACACTCAGCAGAGGCACGAGCTCGTGATCGATTTCCGATCAGAAGACATTCAGCACGATCTCGTGATCGATCCCCGATCGGAAAACAACCCGCACGAGCTCTAGTCCTCATTCTGGAGCTTTCTCCTCCTCCGCAGCTCCGGGCGGACGGGACCTCTGCTGACCGGCTCTGAGTCCTCTTCCTCGGGTAGAAGAGCGAGCTGTGGGCCGGAGCAGGTAATGACCCATGTACAATGTATATAATATGTATTATATACAGGCTTTATTCTCAACTTCATTATCAGAACTACTTTCCTCGCTCTGTTCTGCGCGGACACGTTTTTTTAATTTATTTACTTTGATGTGTTTTATTTACAGGCATACTTTGACTGTAAGTAACTGATCCAAAGCACAAAAAGAAATACTTCATAACAGCACGAGGAGTATTTACCGCAGTAAAATAATTATAATAAGTACTTTACGAGTTGTTCTGTAACTTCAGAAAAACTTTGGAAACGTTCCGCTTCAGTTCCACCAGTGGGGGGTAGAAGTACTACGAGTACTAGTACACTGTTGCACACAAAATACTCTTAATGCAGAACATGTCTCATGTTAAACTTTTTAACTTTTTGTTGGAAACATAAATACTTCAAGAAAAACTACTAACCAGTGCTTAAGTAATATTAAACGACAGTATTACTACAGAAGTACTGCACCATATTAATATTGCATGATAATAATTCTACACAACAGTAATACTACACGATAGAAGTACTGCACGATGGAAGTACTGCAAGATCGAAATACTACATGATAGAAATACTACGCGATAGAAGTACTACATGATAAAAGTACTGCACGATAGAAATACTGCACAATAGAAGTACTGCAAGATAGAAATACTGCACGATAGAAATACTGCAAGATACAAATACCACATGATATAAATACTACATGATATAAATACTACGCGATAGAAGTACTACACGATAAAAGTACTGCACGATAGAAATACTGCACGATAGAAATACTGCACAATAGAAGTACTACATGATATAAATACTACATGATAGAAGTACTGCATGATAGTAATACTAAATGACAGTAATAATGCACGATAGAAGTATTGCAAGATAGAAGTACTACATAATAGAAATACTGCACGACAGAAGTCCTGCATGACAGAAGTACTGCACAATAGTAATACTGCAATAAATCCTCAGAATCCTTCTCATGTTCTCATGCTGTTGTCTCATCATCTGCTGCAGTTTCTCGTCCATCAGATGAAAGCATATTTTCCTCTCATGTCTTCTTGAACTCAGGTTCCTCTCTTCCTGTCTGCGTGTTGTTCTCCAGCTTGTTGTATTAGTACGTGAAAGTATTCGTAACTGCCAGCCGGCTGCAGAATCTGGTGTGTAGGTGATGAAGAGGAGGAGCGCTGTGAAGAGCAGAGTCAGACCATCTGAGACGCGTTCAAGGCCCCCTGAAATCAGACGGCTGTAGCACTGTCGCCTCGAAGCAAGAGGTTCGATTCCCAATTGAGACGGGCCTGTGTGTGTATGTGTGTGTATGTGTGTGTGTGTGTGTGTGTGTGTGCGTGTGTGTGAAGCTGCTGAGGGCTCAGTGATGGCGGCCAAGCATTCATCTTGTTTATGAGGTTCATAAGATGAGGATGATGATAAATATGATGATGATGATGCGTTCACTGTCCTTCAGTGTTCACGTCACCTTTGAGCTGAAGTTAACTTCTTCAGTTTTTCTTCAGATCGTGAACACGTCGTTAAGAAGAGATGGTTTGTGTTAAAATAACTACTTTAGTGATTTGAGTTAAGTTACTGAAACTTAAGTGAGTTAAACTACCTTAGGTAATGTAAGTCAAATTCCTTAAGTTAAGTTTGATAAGTTACTGAAGTTAAGTTATTTAGTTAGTCTAGGTTAAGTTAAATTAGGTAACTTAAGTTAATGTGGGCTGCACGGTGGTGTAGTGGCTAGCACTGACGCCCCACAGCAAGAGGGTTTGTGGTTCAGATCCCTGTCTGGCAGGCCCCTCTGTGTGGAGTTTGCATGTTCTCCCCGAGGCAGCGTGGATTCTCTCCGGGTTCTCCTTCTTCCTCCCAAAGTCCAAAGACATGCAGGTTAGGTTAATTGGACTCTAAATTGCCCGTAGGTGTGAATGGTTGTTTGTCTGTGAAGCCTGTGATGGACTGACGACTAGTCCAAGGTGTACCCTGCCTTCGCCCCTTGACAGGTGGGATCGGCTCCAGCGCCCCGCAACCCTAATGAGGATAAGCGCTTCAGATAATGGATGGATGGAAGTTAGTGTGTTCGTAAGCTTGAGTTGCTCTTTGTGTTTTTATATACTTCCTGGTTCATAATCTTTTAGATTTGCACTTCATTCATGCCTTCTTCCCTCTTCCGACCCATAATGCTTTGCACGGGCCATGTCACGGGGAGCAGTCCAAGGGTTAGGGGTTAAGGTTAGGGATTAGGGATTAGGGGTTACGTGTACTTTATGAACTGCATGAGTAGAAGTACAAATGGACTCCTCTCATGACAACGTGTCTCTGGCTGTCAGAGGAGGTGTTCTGGTCCTCGCGTCTCGGTGGACTCGTCTTCTCTCTTCAGGTTGATGAAGAGGAGCAGGTCCGGTCATGTGACCTCCACGGCCCCGCGGTGACGCAGGCAGCAGATGGTGTTTGTTTTAGTCCGTCAGTGTGAGTTTGACACTCGGCGGTTATGGGAGGAAACACCACAGATGCATGTTTTTCTCCCAGCAGCCTCGGCGGGCCAGCTGTGAGCGGTGACGCTCGTTTCAAAGGTTCAGATCTTTAAGTTGTGTTTGCTCGTAGGGGTGAGAAGAGAGTGCGTTCAAGGACACTGGGATAATTGAGCTTCTGGAGGCCTGCAACCAGAAGTTATTATCTTCATAACTGATGTATGTATTGTTTTGATGAAATGTAAGAGAGTTAAAATGATGCAGTAAATGACCCAAACCATGAATCTGACTCTTGTCCCCAGACAGGAAGTGATCGCGCGACGGCAACATGTGTCCTCCCCGCGGCATCCGTCTGCTGCTGGTTCTGCTGGTTCTGCTGGTCCAGCTCCCTCAGACTCGGTCCAGACCGGCCACCGAGGACACGGACACAGGTGAGACGGGGTTTCGGTTCTTTCTCTCTCCAGGAGACTCTCCTGGTCTCGTGCTGCAGACTTCAGGACTCCAGGAAGTCCACCGTGACACAACAGAGACCACAACACACACTGATGGGTTGTTTATAACGTCACGTGTCCAGAGACCGTGACAGAAGACCCATGTGGAGCCAGGAGGACCCCAAAGGACCCATGAGGATCTATGAGAATTCATATGGACCCATGTGGTCATTATCTTGAGTCTCTGGTGTTTGAGTCTGTTGTTTGAGGCTCTGGCGTTTGAGTCTGTTGTTTGAGGCTCTGGTGTTTGAGGCTCTTTCATGAGTCTGTTCTCAGCTGCGGTCTGCGCGATCTAAACTTCATATAAAAGCTTTTCAGACTTTCTTTAACCGGAAAGGTTTGGCTGTTTTTGGCTTCGGGGCATCTGAAACTGGTTAGAGGGGTTTTGATGGTGCATCCGGGGCTAGGCTGTGGGGTTCTGGTTCTGGCCCGTGTATCCGGTCCAGACCGTCTGCTGCGTGTAGATGTATATACCTTCTGTTTGTTTAGTTCAGACATCTGGATTCCAGCTGACGGCATCAACGTGATTCTGTTGTTTTTGAGGCAGTAAATTCTTGTTTTTCTCTCTCGGTCAGGAACGCATGGCACTCTGATAAACAACGCCTGCTTTCAATTTCCCACCTCGCTAGTTTGGATCCTCCCGTCTCGTTTGTGTAGACCTTCTCCCTCCTTTACGCTCTCTGGGAGGAAACACCATGAACCCCGTCCCAACAGGCCCAGTCAAACCAGTACACGCTGCTCTTTTTATAAACCCTTTGATGGGTTTAACAGAAGCTGCACTTTTCTTATGATCATATTTTCAGCTCCACAACAGAAGGTTTTCCAGAGGTTCCCTGTTGCTTTTGTTCCTGCTGTTTACCTTCAGCAGGAACAGTCACCATGGGGGAAGGTTGTTGGGTTTGAGGGAGGGAGGGCTCTCTGGGGTTCTACCGAGAATCCTTTGCTCCTGAGCCGGCTTTTCCTTTTTAAGAAAAGCTTCTCTGTGAGATTCAGGATTCCATTAGGAACCTTTTTTTGAACCATTACACCATAGACTGATTCTCTGAAGACCCTCTCATCAGTGGGTCTGAGTGAAACCATTACACCATAGAACCTTTCACAGATGGTTCTATGTCTAACACTTTATGCCGTTTTCTAGCTAGAACTGTCTGAAAGGGTTTCCATGAAAGGTTCTTCTATGGGGATTCCAATGTGAACATAGAGGTTCAGCAGCAGCTCACAGTAGCATTTGAGCTTTTAAACGTGTCTTGCAGCCGACGTGGTGAAGTCCTCTGAAGACGAAGAGGACGACGAGTCTTCCTCTGAGGAAAATAAACTGTCCAATGAGCTGTCGACGAGCAACGAGAAGCTCCACGGTAAGTTCTTCTTCTTCGTCTTCGTCTTCCTCTCCTTCTTCTCCTTCTTCTTCCTTGAAAACACAGTGGTGTGTGTTTGCCTTGTCAGCGGCGGCGCCTCAGTGGGTGACGCCGGACAAGATGGAGAAGCAGCTGCACGCCGTTCCCGCCAGCAGGACGGTGAAATTCCGCTGCCAGGCGACGGGAAACCCGGTTCCCTCGCTGCGCTGGTACAAAAATGGGAAGGTGTTCAGGAAGGACCAGCGGATCGGAGGCTTCAAGGTGAGCTCCAGAGAACCGGCCGGCCAGCCGCTCGCATCTACGGGTTCCACGATTATATACTCTCTCCATCGGCCTTTCAGATCAGAGACCACATGTGGACCCTGATCATGGAGTCCGTGGTCCCGTCGGATAAAGGGAACTACACCTGTGTGGTGGAGAACGAACACGGGAGCCTCAAACACACCTACCTGCTGGACGTTGTTGGTAAGTTACACCTAATTTACACTAAAGACCTGCATCCACGTGGACCACAAGGGGGATGTCTCAAGTCCTCATGCAGCGAAAACTGTGGCGTAATCCAGACCACCTTCAGAAGGGCCAAGTCCAGACCGGGACCAGAGTATTCAGAGACCCAGACCAGACCAAGGCAGGCTAGATAGATCGCTTGCTAATTCCAACATGCTTTAAGATTGCTTGCTAGATAGCTTGCTTGCTAATTTCAACATACTTTAAGCTATCTGGCTAGATAGCTTGCTTGCTAATTCCAACATGCTTTAAACTAGTTGGCTTGATAGCTCACTTGCTAATTCCAACATGCTTTAAGATAGCTGGCTTGATAATTCCAACAGGCGTTAAGCTAGCTGGCTAGATAGCTCGCTTGCTAATTACACCACGCTTTAAGCGAACTAACAAGATAGCGTGCTTGCTTTAAGCTAGCAGGCCGAGACAAAGAGTAGACCAGGACTTTGAGGGCCTGAATTGAAGTCCAGATCAAACCAAGGCAGGGTGAGACCAGGTCGAGACCAAGACTTTGAGGGGTCGAGACGAGACAAGACCTTCAACGAGACTTTTCTGTTGTCAGAGAACTGAACGAGTGTGATAGAATTATTATTTTATGACATTGTCTGACACTCCAAGTGTGTCATCGGTCGCATTGACCTTTAAAGCGAGTGTTTCCCGCTGCAGAGCGCTCTCCTCACAGGCCCATCCTGCAGGCCGGGCTGCCGGCCAACCAGACGGCGATCGTCGGTCGCAACGTGGAGTTTGTGTGTCGAGTGTTCAGCGACCCGCAGCCTCACATCCAGTGGCTCAAGCACATCACGGTGAATGGCAGCCAAGAGGCGCCGGACGGACACCCGTACGTCCTCGTCCTCAAGGTCGGTCCAGATGCGGTTATACTGATTACTCGTTCTGTCATGAAGAAGTGAGTAATGCTTGTTGTTGACCAGCAGTTAAAAACACAATGATACATAGTTTGAAAAGCGGCCAAATGGAATTCGCAAGTGAGCTATTTAGCCAACTAGCTTTAAGCATTGTCAAATTAGCAAGCGAGCTCTCTAGCTAGCTAGCTTAAAGCGTGGCAGAATTAGCAAGCTAGCTATCTAGCCAGCTAGCTTAAAGCATGGTAAATAAAGATGACCGCCGCGCTGCTACGTTGATTCAAATGATTTCTGTGACTCAGACTTCACTAAAGAGATTCCTTATTGTAATGCTTCTACCGGTACAGCTGAGAAAAGATGGAGCTTTTGTAAACATTCGAACCATAAATTCAAAGCACAAGACGTTAAACAGCGGGTGTGGATGAGCGTGTGTGAGGCCTCGTGGTGTGCTCGTGCTGCAGGAGTCGGGTTTCACAAGTCTGAGAGGGAAACCACATCTGGGATGAGTTGTGGACTAGCGATGAAAGACAGCACAGATTACTGTTATCGTCGTTTTACCGTCACTAACTTTAAAAACACTGATTTACTCCTGAAACATAAGAGGGGGTAGGAGGATGGGGGAAGGGAATAATAATAATCATCATCATCAAAACAGAATGTATTTAGTGTTTCTGTCCAGAGCAACGTTCTCCTGATTGAATGCACAGCTGCTCCACATGAACTATTTTGACAACATGGCGGCTCCACACATCTAAAGCCGGTTTCTAGAAACAAACTAAAGTTATTTACAGTCGTCCTAAACAACGTCTGCATTATTACGACTGTTTTAAACCCTCCATTGTTTACAGCCACTTTTATGAGCTCTTCTTCTTCTTCTTGGTTCCTTGACAAAATGAAACATATTTTTCCTGTAACGTTGTGACTAGTTTTCTCTCTCAGATTTGACTTAATAACCAAAAATAATATTCCCGTATGTATTTTAAAAACAAATATGAATGTTTTCTCATCCTAATTCGTCTGAATATTAATTACAACATAATGATTCCTTATTTTAGATGTCTTAAGGTGTTTTAAAAGACAGGAAGTTAGCCCATGTTGTTGTGTTTACTTCCTGCTCCTCCTGCAGACGGCGAGCCTGAACACAACGGATAAAGAGATGGAGGTGCTGACCCTGAGGAACGTGACGCTGGGGGACTCGGGCGAGTACACCTGTCTGGCAGGAAACTCCATCGGCGTGTCTCACCACTCGGCGTGGCTCACCGTGGTGGACGGTGCGTTGTGGCGCCCAGACGCTCGTCTTGCAGGAGCGTCCACGGTGTTGATTCTCTCTCTTTCCCTCTCTCTCAGACCCGCCTCCTGCCCCTCTGCCCTCTCAGACGTACCTGGAGATCTTTATCTACTGCCTGGGCTTCTTCATCATCATCGTCCTCACGGCCACCGCCGTCATCTGCCGCCTCTGCTGCGCGCCGAAGAAGAGCGACTTCAGCGGCCAGCTCGCCGTCCAGAAGCTCGCCAAGAGCCTTCCTCTGAGGAGACAGGTAGCCTTCTCGGCAGACGAACAGACCAGAGGTCCAGCAGACGGAAGACAGGAAGTTGAGAGACGTAACCACAGGGTCTCTCCTCCTCTGCAGGTGTCGGTGGAGTCCTCGTCCTCCCTCCACTCCGGCATGTGTTTAATGCGTCAGTCTCGTCTTTCCAGCGCCACCACGTCCCTCCTGATGGGCGTGTCCGAGTACGAGCTGCCCTACGACCCCGTCTGGGAGCTTCCTCGTGACAGGTACCTCCTCTGGTTGTATAGAAGTCTATGCCTCACATGTTAAAGCTGCATTCTCTCTCCTGACCACCAGGGAAGGACTCCTCTGGTTGTATAGAAGTCTATATAAGTGACTGTACTTCTCTCTTGGTTTATTCCCTCAGTAAACATTGTAAACTTGTTTGTGGTTTATTACACGCCTTTCATTTTGTTTCTGCCGTGTCGTCATGACAACATGATAATTATGTCTGTCCACAAAGTGGCTATAAAAGTGACGCCAGCAAAACTGTTTCTAACGCCTTGGAAATCTTCTTCTTCTTCTTCTTCTTCTTCTTCTTCTTCTTCTTCTTCTTCTTCTTCTTCTTCTTCTTCTTAAACTTCTTCTGCATTTGAGGTGAATTTAGTGAATTCCTAGTTTTTCTCTGAATATACAACATGTTAGTAACATATTGATATATGTGGAGACCGTAACATATTGATACCATATTGATATGATATTGGTAACATATTGATACCATGTTGACGATATATTGATAACATGTAACAGATACCATATCCTGCGTGTCCTCAGGCTGACCTTGGGGAAGCCTCTGGGTGAGGGATGCTTCGGTCAGGTGGTTCTGGCCGAAGCTCTCGGTGTCGACAGAAACAAGCCGACGCGCCTCTCCACGGTGGCGGTGAAAATGCTGAAAGGTGAGCGCTGCTTTTTGAGAGAAGCGCCGTCTCATTGACACGCCGCCTCATTGACCCGACGCCAACACGTCACAATAAATATCTGCTTATGAGTCATCCACTGGGAGAGTTTCATGTGCTGGTTATTAGTTATGTCATACTCCAGTAGTCTCTCTGAGATGCTAACTTCAGAGTTTATTATTGTTCATGCTCAAGATGTTGTTCCCTTCACATGAGCCGGTGTGACCTCTGACCTGTTGTGTTGTTGGTGTTGTTGTCGTGTTGTTGTCTTGTGCAGCGGACGCCACAGAGAAGGACCTGTCCGACCTTATCTCTGAGATGGAGATGATGAAGATGATCGGAAAACACAAGAACATCATCAACCTGCTTGGGGCGTGCACGCAGGGCGGTGAGTGTGTGCACGCTGAGCAACAACAATGCGTGTGTGTCTGTTTGTGTGTGTCAGTGTGTGTCTGTGAGTGTGTCTGTCTGTGTGTCCGTTCGTGTGTCTGTGTCTGTGTATGTGTGTGTGTGCGTGTGTGTGTGTGTCTAGACTCTAACCCTCCCTCCTCTGCTAGGCCCCCTGTACGTGGTGGTTGAGTACGCCTCGCAGGGCAACCTGAGGGAGTTCCTGCGCGCCCGCCGGCCGGTGGGGCTGGAGTACTGGAGCGGGCCGCGGCCGGCGTCTCTGGGCGGCCCGGAGGTCCGAGAGCTGGTGTCCGCTGCGTACCAGGTGGCCCGCGGGATGGCGTACCTCGCCTCCAAGAAGGTGTGCTGAGGGTTAAACACTGCTACTGTAAAACTATTATGATTTTAATAAAATAATTTTGAATAAACATTTAAAATGTTTTAAAAAATAAAATAAAATAATTAAAAACAACATAGTTCAAAAAAGTAAAATTAGATAGACTTGAATTAAAACAGTAAAAAGATGACATCACATAAAAGCCAAGATAATATCTGAGCTGCGTCTCCAATGAATGAATGAATACACACACACACACACACGTTGTGTGACGCTGCCTCTCCTTCAGTGTATCCACAGAGACCTGGCAGCCAGGAACGTGTTGGTCACTGAAGACGACGTGATGAAGATCGCTGACTTCGGTCTCGCCAGAGACGTGCACCACATTGACTATTACAAGAAGACCACCAACGTAGGAGCTGGGTGTCTTTGTGTCTTACGTCCTCATGTCCTCACTTCCTCACCTCCTCACCTCCTCACGTGCTTGTGTCCTCATGTCCTCGTGTCCTCAGGGTCGTCTCCCGGTGAAGTGGATGGCACCAGAAGCTTTATTCGACCGCGTCTACACGCATCAAAGTGACGTGTGAGTTTCAGCTTCTGAGACTCGCCGTGTGTCTTCGTTCTGAAGCCGTTAAATAAAATGTGAAGATGATGATAATGACGATACCCTTCCTCTCCCTCTGATGGCGGCCATGTTGTTTGTCTCTGCAGCTGGTCGTTCGGGGTCCTGCTGTGGGAGATCTTCACCCTGGGCGGCTCCCCGTACCCCGGGGTCCCTGTGGAGGAGCTCTTCAAGCTGCTGAAGGAGGGCCACCGGATGGAGAAGCCCTCGGCCTGCACACAGGAGCTGTGAGTGCAGCTCGTCCCGCCAGAGACAAGGACCAACGATTGTTACGTTGTAATCAATCATGGTGATGATGATGGTGGTGGTGGTGATGATGATGGTTATTGCCTCATCAGGTACCTGACGATGAGAGACTGCTGGCACGCCGTCCCGTCTCGCAGACCCACGTTCTCACAGCTGGTGGAGGACTTGGACCGCACGCTTTCCCTCATGGCGAACCAGGTAACGCGTCTTCACCCAGTCCTCCAGGGGCAACTCCTCTGGTTGTATAGAAGTATATATGTGTAAAGCTGCATTCTCTCTCATGACCAGCAGGGCGAGACTCTTCTGGTTGTATAGAAGTCTATATGCGTTAAAGCTGCATTCTCTCTACTTGCCAGCATAGGGCGACTCCTCTGGTTGTATAGAAGTCTATATGTGTTAAAGCTATATATCCGTCTCTGCAGGAGTACCTGGACCTGGTCGTTCCTCTGGTCCAGTATTCTACGATCTCAGCTCATTCCAGTTCCTCCACATAGTCCTGGGACTTCTTCTTCTTTCTTTCTCCTTCCTGGATCTCTTCGTCCCGGGGGAGAAGAAGAAGCTTCGCCGCCGGCCCAACGTGAAGAACAGCTGACGAGCCGGAAGGCCTCAGGACGCAGCTCGTCCAGAGGGACCGAACTCACCCGAGAGACTGAGAGCCGCTCCGCTCTGTTCATCATAATCATCATAACGATAATAACGAAGTCCTCCGTGTGAATAGTGTAAATAGCAGTTTGTGTTCTGTGGAACAACAAACTGGATTTAAAGAAGAAATATGAAAAGAAAAGTAAATAACAGGGAGAATGAATCCAACGCAACAAAATGTATAAATAGATCTAGTTTTTCTTATAAGTTGTTCACCATCTGCCCCCAAAGTCCCTCTGACGACAAATCATTACTCCTTTATAGATTTATCTCTTTGTGCTTTTGTATTTACATTTATTTATTTCATGTGTTTTCTCCGGTTTAATGTCTCGTTGCCAAAGACGTCGTCACTTCAGCGTTGCACTTCTCCTCCGCTGTTCAGCAGCCGTCTGCAGAACAAGCTCCTCCCTGAATGTGTAAAAATAACTGATTAACAGTATTAAAATGTTTTTAAATGTTTACTCTGAGGCGTTGTTGTGATTTAAATGTGTCTGAGAATTCGTCCCCATTGACTGGATTTATTTTCCCAAACTCTCAGCTGTAAACTGTGAAGATGGAAGTTTATTTTGAAAAGATGGAAGTTTATTTTGAAAAGACGCATGAAAGAAGGTCATGTGACCAGAGACACGTCTACTGGATGCCTGTCGGGGAAAACATGAGAAGAAGAGGAAGACTGGTTATACTGGTTGTATCGAAGTCTATGCTTCATGTGTTAAAGCTGCATTCTCTCTCCTGACCACCAGGGGGCGGCTACTCTGGTTGTATAGAAGTCTATGCTTCATGTGTTAAAGTTGCATTCACGC
Organism: Clinocottus analis; assembly: GCF_023055335.1. Taxonomy (NCBI): domain Eukaryota; kingdom Metazoa; phylum Chordata; class Actinopteri; order Perciformes; family Cottidae; genus Clinocottus; species Clinocottus analis. The sequence continues at coordinate 14,982,180 of NW_027175854.1, read as the reverse complement.
TGAAACAGCAGCGTGTTGTTCTTTCTCCCTCCGGCTTGACTTCCTGGAAACGTGAGCACGTCGTTGATGGGCCGGCTGTCAGGTGCTGCTGGGGGTTAATGGGCCATAACCAGTGGCGTTACTGGTCCACCATTAGCTGAGTGACAGATGGCCGACCTAAATAAACACCAGGATGAAAAAGTGTTTCCTGTTCACCTGCAGCCATAGTGACACAACCCTCATCCATAACATCTATAAGTGATATTATTGATATTATTGATCAGGGTTTAATTGAGCGTTAGCGCCACCTGGTGGCTCATCTACAAATACAGTTTATAATTTAATTCCTTCTCGACCTTTCTCACAAATGATCTTCTACACTAGCGGTGCACGTTGTGTAATAATTCATTTATTAGAAATAGAGGAAGAAAATACCTTGTTCCCTCTTCCAGCAGTACAGTTATACAACAGAAGTAGTATTATTTGAAATATATTTAATGATACAGAGCTGTATTGTTACTCAGTGTATTTTAGACTATTTTAGTTTCGTTGATTTTTTTTTTATAGATACATTTTTAAAAAATCACACAAGCCAAAGTCACATGACATCATTTATTTGTAACACGGAGCAGCCGAGTTCAACAACTCAGACTCGTGAGGTGATCTCAGACAGTAGGAGGTCGTGAGTTCGCGCCCCGGCCAGCGTGGAGTGACCTCACAACCTCCTCGCCCTCTACGTTAAATATAATCATAAATTAACTTGTTTAGGAAAATAAATATCAATGATCTCCACCGTAAACCTGCCTCTCGCTCACACGAGTGCAACAGGTCGGTCAGTGGAGATGTAGAATGAACAAATCACCCTCAATAATAATAATATTAGTAATAATAATAAGTAATTATAACCACGTCCCCAGCTGCATGTCGTTCTTCTGCATGGCGGCCTACTGCTCCGCTCTGGCCCCGCCCACCTCCACATCGTCCACGGACCTCTTCCTGGCGAACAGGTGGGTGGGGTCGCGGCCCCTGAAGCCCGGCTGGACGTTGAACACGGGCATGTTCCTCCAGCTGGACGGGTTGCTGTAGGCGGCGGCGCCGGAGCCGGCGGCGCACGGCTTGTTCTGCACCAGCTGCAAGAAGGTCTCCATGTCGGGGCCCAGACGGGCCATCAGGCCGCTGCGCACCGTTGCCACCGTCTGTTCGTCGCAGGACTGCAGCGTCTGCAGCAGAGTGCTGTAGTACCTGGAGGGCGGGACAGGAAGTCAGGGGACAGGAAGTCAGGGACAAACGTGGGCAGGTAAAAGGTTATCATCCTGTTATACCACGTCGCTTAAAGCTACATTCTCTCTCCTGACCACTAGGCGGCGACTCTTTTGGTTGTAGAGAAGTCTCTGCAGCTGCAGTGTTAGCATAGCTTAGCACGACTCAGACATCATTCAGAAAACAAGCATTTTAAAAGCTTTTCGTCTTCAGGCCAGAACAGTTCATCTGTATACTCATGTGAGACAATGTGCGTGTGTGCGTGTGTGTGTGTGTGTGTGCATGTGCGCGCGCACGTGCACGCTCACCTGTTGGGGAAGTGAGTAGGAACCTGCACCACATCTCCGATGGCGTCTGGGTTGGTTCGAGCCACGGTGCAGATGTCCAGACTGCTGTAACAATCTTCCTGCACCTAAAATAACAACAAGAGAGACAAGAAGTCAGCGACCCATCAGAGGCTAAGAAGGCGGTAGTCTTCGACCAATCAGAAGGGAGCAGCGTTTGGCGTCACTGACCTCGGCGATCATCCTCTGGAAGATATTGCAGCGGCGGATTGTTTGGAAAATCTTGGAGGAGATTCCCTGAGAGATGCAGTGAAGACTCTTCTTCACGAAGGTCTTACCCTGGAGAGGGAGACAGGTGAGACGGGTGAGACCGACAGACAGGTAAAGAGACAGACAGGGAAAGAGACAGGTAGGCGGGCACTGACCTCTGTGTTGAAGGTCGCAGCTGATTGGAGGAACAGCTCACAAATCTCGTGCATCCCGTCGGTGTCGCAGGTCGAGTTCTCCAGACAAGAGAAGAAGCCACAGCCGACAGCCACGGCTCCACTCAGACACCTGGCCACATCAGCTACACACACACACACACACACACACACACGCACACACACACATATTAATATATGTACTGCCTCACATGCGGAAAAGAAAAGTTCCAACAGTCAGCAAAAAAACACAGCAAACGTCCCTTTGTAGAATATATATATATATATATATATATATATATATATATATATATATATATATATATATATATATATATATATATATATATATTTATTAGTTTGGAAGCCAATCTAACAATTCATAAAGTTTCAATGAGCTCCTCCATGATGAACACATGAACGCATCAGTAGTTTCATATTAGTTCTATTAGTTCTGCCAACCTGATTAAGTTAAGTTGAATACAACCCTATTAAGTTAGGTTTATCCTACTCAAGTACTTTAAGTTGGATCAACAGAATTGCTGAATGCTTAAAGAAAGCAGTTTAATCGTGTGGAAATCGTCAGTTGAAAGCGTCATTTTTTTAAGGGTACATTATCTTGCACAGTGAGTAGTTTTAAAACTTTAAATGTGATATTGAAACGCAAAAACGAACATCTGAATATTATTTTAAATATAAAACCCTTACATTCTGCAGACAAACAAAGTTTGAAGTGATGTAAAGACGAAAGAGAAGAGGACTCACTCGGGCTGTTGGAGGAGAAGCGCGCCCGGCGAGGAGCCGCCTCGTCCGGCACCAGCTCGAAGCCGGAGGCCGAGCCGAGGAGGCCGAGGAAGACGAGGAGGAGGAGGAAGAGTGGAGCGGAGCCGGACGGCATGGTGTCTCTCTGAGGGGACGAGGGGAGCTGGTCCTTGGTCAGGTGCTCTAGTCCTGCTGCACAACCCTCCTTATAGCAGGGACCTGCACGACCGACCAATCAGAGCGGTGTGTGTGTGTGTGTGTGTGTGTGTGTGTGTGTGTGTATGTTAATGGTTTGTTCTTGCCGGTCGTTAACTCACACAGATAATTGGATATTTCCAGGCATTCCGGAATTTTCCAGCAGTGACGTCATCGGAAGGTTTCAGACTCTTCAAGCGAGAAACACCACAATAAAAATAAAGTTCAGCTTTAAATAAATAAATAAAATGCTGCTAAATTGAGTTTGTTAATGCTTCAATCTATTATATTTATATCACAACACAAAATGTAAATGTTGAATTTAGGATACAAATAATCACATAAAAAACAGAATGAAGAAATACATTTTTATGACCATCAAATGAAAATAAAAACAGAATTAAGTAATCATTAAATAATTTTTAGAGATGGAAATAAAAACAAAAAATAATTTGTATTTTTCTTGTTGAACCATCAGAAGTAAATATAAACATAATTAAGTATTAGTATTAATCTTCAGGCTGCTGACCTGAAGCCTCGTTCTAACAGGAAGAAGGAAACAGGAAGTCACTTTTGTATTCTCGTCACGTCGCTTCTTTTTCCTGTGAAGTGATTCAGTGAAGTAGAAAACCAGCAAGTACCCAGTTTACTGCAGTACAAATATTCACTTTACTGCAGTATAAGTACTCATTTTACTGCAGGACAATACTGACTTTATTGCTGTACAAGTTGACTTTACTGCAGTATAAGTACTAACACAACAGCCGTAACACACTGCGTTACTCTCTCTCCTACGATGGTATAATCAGCGTAATGTACTTGAAGTATCACCAGTAAAAGTACCACTACAACAACATTAAGATACTTCATTGCAGTAGAAGTACAGAAGTATTGGTCCAGGAGTACCTTCAGCTCCATGTACCTCTGAGGGAAACAGTTTGGAACCTCTGAGGGAAACAGTTTGGAACCTCTGAGGGAAACAGTTTGGAACCTTGCCGTCGATGCAGGAGATGTGGAAAAGTGGGCGTGTCTAATGTGAGAGGTTATCAGCGTGAGAGAGTCGTTAGTCGAGGCGGCTGCTTTTCCATCTTTAGCTCGTCAGAAGCAGTGAACCTTTAACTGAGCTCCCAGGCTGGAGGTCAGCTGGAGGTCACCGGGCTGATCGAGCCCGTGGTCACTCACCGGAGGAAGTGATCAACTCTGAGGCTCCAGATCAGCTTCAGTCATCAATAACGATCAGAAGATCTTTATGATCACTATGACGACCTGATGTCTCATGAGCTCGGTGATTCATTCTGTATTACACTGAGCAGCACACACACGCATACTCACACACACACACACACACACACTCACTTGGACAGACCTTTTTTTCCATCTCTGAAGGCTTCATCTCTGAAGGCTTCAGAGACTTCATCTTCATCTTCAGATTATTTACTTGGTTGTGATTAAAAAAGAGAAAGATTATGTTTTTTTGAGTCTTTGAGGTTGTTTTGAGTCTTTTTGTTGCATCTTACTCCTTACTCTTATTATGAAGCTGTGACTTGGTTGTGTTCAGGTGCGCTGACCCTTTGAGTTCAAGAGATGATTGTTGTTTATTTGAACACACACTTCAAGACGAAAACAAGAAAACATTCAAAGTCGTCGATGAAATCCTGTTTGAACTGAACACAGTGAAGTCGTAAACACTCAGAACACATTGTTCTGTAAGAGATCTGCTGAAGAACTGTTTAATATCAGCACAATGCGGTTAACAGGAGCAACAACGTAGCTACGTAACACAATAACAACGAAACACAATAACAACGTAACACAATAACAACATAACACAATAACAATGTAACAAAATAACAAAGTTAAAAAAACTACGTAACAAAATAACAATATGACAAAATAATAATGTAACAAAGCAAAAAAAGCAATAAAGATTCTTTCTGTAATAATACTAATTGTATTCACAAAATATCCGGTCCGTGACCCGGTCTTGCTAGAACTCCAGGTCCCAGCCGGACTCCTCATCAGGAGGCGGGTCCTCGGTGTCCTCGGGGAAGTAGTCAAAGTTGCGGTTGTCCAGCGGGCCGTCCACCTGGCAGGAAGACAGACGTTAGTGCTCTGGTCCTCAGACCTGAACCTCAGACCTGAACCTCAGACCTAAAGCAGAAACGCACCGCGGGCGTGAACGGGGAGGCGATGGTTCCCTGGCGGAGCCCGTCCCAGTTGAAGCCTTCAAACCACCTGGAGGACAAAAACAACAACAACATCGTGGAATGAAGATTAAGAGCGCGCTCATTGTGAGATAAACCCGTGACGATGATGATGATGAGAATCTCACTTGTGTTTCTGGATGTCCTTCACTCCATTCTTCTGGTTTCCCAACCGCTCTGAAGGGTTGTCCCTGAGAGACACGACACAGATGGAGCTTGTTACTTCATCGGGTACTCTCTAGGTTTTAAGGTCAGGAGAAAACTCTTCAAATTCAAAGGGAATCAATGATGCCGTCTACCTCAATCCGCTCTCGGCCATTGTTGCTGTGTGTAATGAGCATGCGTAAGAAACCACAACAAAGATGACCGACGACCGGCTTGTTTACGCTTTGTTGGCTGATTCGGCCTTGAGACCTTTACAGACAAACAGAACCTCAGCTAATGCTTAATTTAGTTCACATATTGTTTACAAATGGGAAAGAGCTCACTGAGCCTGCTTAGAATCTTCTTCTGTGGTATTGTGACATGTTGTTGACGAAGCCTTCATCGCCGTGACTTGGGGTCGTTTGTATGGGTTCTAGAGACGGACACGTTCTCGTGACATAGAGGTTTAAAGCGTAGAACAAAAGATCCGGGAGCGCGAGAAGCGACTTCCTGTTCTGAGGTCAGCTGACCACCTGCAGAGGCGCTTGATGAGGTTCGCTGCGCTCTTGGTGATCTTCTTGGGGAACTCGATCATGTCGATGCCCTTCAGGATGATGTTGTAGGTCTTCATGGGGTCGGAGCCCGAAAACGGTGGACTGGAGGCAGAGAGAGGAAACCGGGTCTCAAACATTGATTATACATTTCATTTTTACACTTTTCTGTCCTCCGAATGAAAAGCACCAAAATGAGATCCTTTGCAGAACAGAGTCTCCTTGAGGAGCCTGATCCATTGTAAGACCTGTTCCTCCTCCACCTAGTCTAGCAGTCTGGGCCGTGAACCTGATCCAGTTCCTCCTGTGAGACGTACCCTGACTGGATTGGCGTACCTGCCGCTGAGCAGTTCAAAGACCAGGATCCCCAGGGACCAGCAGTCGGCAGAGCTGTCGTGGCCCTTGTTCAGTATGATCTCCGGGGCCACGTACTCCGGAGTCCCACAGAAGGTCCACGTCTTCTTCCCCAGGCCCACTTTCTTGGCGAAACCGAAGTCCACCTGCTCGAACAGAAGAAGCACAGCAGAGGCGTCACGGGTGTGTTTCCTGCCGGGCGGAGACCGCACGCCGGCCGCGGCGCCGCACCAGCTTGGCGTATCCCCGGTGGTCCAGGATGATGTTCTCGGGCTTCAGGTCGCGGTAGATGATTCCTCTGGAGTGCAGGAAGGCCAGCGCCTCGATGACGCAGCCGGTGTAGAAGCGGGTGATGCCGTCGTCGAACGACTCCCTGAAACGGAAGTGGAGCCTGGCGATGAGGAGGAATGTCCCGGTGTCTTATGGGTAAAGAAAAACAAACTCAAACCACACCGGCGCTCACCGGTCCCTCAGCACCGTCCACAGCTCTCCTCCCAGACACGCCTCCAGCAGCATGTACAGGTACTTAGCGTCTCGGAAGGTCCGATACAGCCTGCAGGGAGACGGAAAGGCTCAGAGTTACTGAAGGGTTACATGTTATATGAGTTTAACACAAAGGTTTACATGTTGTACGAGTTTAACACAGTCACTACTACCTGATAAAGAACTAGTAGTTGTAGTACTAGCAGTACCAGTACCTGATGATGAAGGGGCTGTGCGCCTCCATCATGATGCGGCGCTCTGACAGGATGTGGCCTTGCTGACTCGTGTCCATCACGTGACGTTTCTTCAGAACCTTCAGGGCGAACGAGCGGCTGGGATCGTTCTTCAGTTGCACCTGAACGCGGAAAACACCAGTACTTCATACAAATACACACACGCAGCACTACATCTGAAGTATACACATGTAAATACACGCAGTACTCACTAGCTCCACCCGGCTGAAGCCGCCCATCCCCAGAGTGCAGATGATGTTGAAGTCATTCAGGGACACTCTGGAGAACAAGTCTGCCTCCGCCTGCACACTGCAGAGTACACACAGTACTACGACAGTCAGAGTACTACGACACAGTCAGAGTACTTCTTCACAGTCGTAGTGTATATATTATTCTATTTAGCATAATATGACTCCCCCGTGTGGCTAGAAGCTGAACTGCAGATATGAAAGTTAAAGACCAGGCGTTGGCAGAAACTGAGCTAATTTATTTTGCGGCCTTAATAAAAGTCAGGTGTGTCGTAGGGAGGGTGAAAATAAACGTTGGCTCCCATAACATGTAAATATATGTATAAAGTACACAATACTTGATGTACATGTACTTCACCTGGCCTCCAACTCGCCGCTGTCGCTCTGCTTGTTGTCGTCGTCCTCGAGGCCTCCGATCAGCTGTTTGAACGACCTGCGACACAAACACACGACCACGAACTCGTACTAGTAGTAGTACTACTACTAGTAGTAGTAGTACTACTACTAGTACTAATACTACTTGTACTAGTACTAGTACTCAGATCTGAACTTACTCTCTGTCGATGACGAGACACGTGACTCCTCCCACCGCCGTCACGCTCGCTGTGCGCACATCCTCACTGCGAGACAGGAAACAGGAAGTGTTCATTCATATATGACCTCCTAGTCCTGGTCCTCTGTAGACCTCAGTGTAGTCCTGGTCCTGGTCCACATATATAGAGTCTGTGTGTGTGTGTGTGTGTGTGTGTGTGTGTGTGTGTGTGTGTGTGTGTGTGTGTGTGTTTCACCCTTTTAGAGCCTGCTCTCCAAACCAGTCTCCCTTAGTGAGCGTCTTCACTACCTGCAGCTCGTCACTGGGAGAGTTCTGCTGAGAGACTTTCACCTGAAGACACACATATCTCATAAATATATTAACTCTTCCTTCTCACCTGTCCTTCTCCTCTTCCTCCCTATTGAACTCTTCCTCCGCACCTGTTCTCCTCCTTTCTCTCCCAAATGAACTCTTCCTCCTCACCTGTCCTTCGCTGATGATGAAGAAGGTGTCTCCGGTGGCTCCCTGACGGATGATGTAATCCCCGTCGCTGTAATGAGTCTGACAGACGACATGAAGAAGATGAGTCATGTGACCTCATGAGGTCACTCCCACCTCACGGTTTGCATCCGTCAGGTGGGCGTGACCACCTGAGGTCACATGACTCATCACAGAAACATGAACATGAGTCATCGTGATGACATGAAGGTCGTCACCTCCTCCAGAACATCCGCCAGTTTGCTGAGAACGTCTTCAGGAAGCTCCTGAAAGGAGGGAACGCTGAGAAGAGAAGCAGGGAGTAAGAATGTGTGTGTGTGTGTGTGTGTGTGTGTGTGTGTGTGTGTGTGTGTGTGTGTGTGTGTGTGTGTGTGTGTGTGTGTGTGTGTTACCTGCGCAGGTAGTCCGTGTACTGGGAGTGTTTGATGAGCCCGGTCCTCATCATGATGGTCTGGAAGCCCTGCCGGTCGATGGCCCACAGTTTGATGTCGGTCAGCGCTGCAGAGGCAGAGTTTCACATCGTAAACATTCAGCTTTTAAAACGCCAATACGTCAAAGCAGACGAGAGAAAAAGAACGGCGCTGCGCTGCGTCCACGAGGCGTCCACGAGGCGTCCATGAGGCGTCCATGAGGCGTCCATGAGGCGTCCATGAGGCGTCCCGCTGGGCGTCGCTCTGGGTCCCCTTCTCCTTCCAGTTACAATTACGTTAAACATAATTAAATAATCCATGTTTACTGTCACTCTCTCTCTTATCCTTTGGTATCATTTTGGTTTATTATGACCTTTGTCTGGTAACAGTAGTGTTATTTATATATATTTTGTATTTTCTCCTGTTGAATGCTCAATAAATAATCAAATAACAGTCTTTGTACTCTTTTTACTAAAAATGTTCAACGTTAAAGTGAAAACTAGGAAGAGCAAATATTGAATGAAATAAAGATTTAATGCAATTCTGCAGAAAAAGAAGATTAAAGTGATGAAGGCTGATTCCTTTGTTCCCTCTTCTTCACTATCGCTCGGCTGACATTGAGCGATACAAAGATGCTGAATGAGGAACAGAGTCCAGAACGCTGAGAGATAAAACCTCATTTTTCGTTGACGCCTCACAGAGAGAACCACAAGTGGGAAACAAAGTCACGAAAACAGTGTTTTATCAGTTAGTCAAAAACACACACACACACAAACACACACAGACAGAGAGGGAAAGAGAGAGAGGGAGTTGTATGTCTGAGGCAAATAATGATCATAATAGAAACAACACGTGTAACGTCTGAACGAGCATGTGAGTCTGTCGGAAAACAGAAACTCGTCTCTGAAAGGAGCGAGTGTGTCTCTGCCTTTAGAAAAGAGAGGAAGACGAGGACGCAGCTGCTCGACCTTCATCCTGATTCATTCTCAGACGCTTTGTGCGGTCGAGGCCCTTGATGATGTCATTGAGTCCACGGACTCGTGGGCAGCTTCATCTCTCTGAACATCAGAATGCTGGAAAACGATGGAGTGATACTGTCACATTATCACATAACATGTGATAACGTGTGTGATACCATATGATAACACGTGTGATAACATGTGATAACTTGTGTAATAGCATATGATAACATGTAATAATGTGTGTAATAACATGTAATAACCTGTGATATAACATGTTATAAAGTCTGTTCACCTGTCACAGTTGCGGTGCGAGTGCAGTTGTACAGGATGGCCAGTTCTCCAAACACTGTCCCGTGACCGATGGAGCAAAGCTTCTGTCCTTGCTTTGTCACCTCCACCATCCCCTCTGTGGACACAAGTACACAAAGTACACACAGAGGAACTCTCTCTCGACTCCATGAGGGCATGTGAACAGGTATCTGCACCGGTCTCACCCTCCAGGACGTAGACCGTGGAGCCGTCGTCCCCCTCCTGGATCACAACGCAGCCTTTGGTCAGGCTGGTTGGATGCATGCAGTCCATGATGGTGAGGATCTGAACCCATGACCCAACACACCAGAACATCAAACACACGACGGGTCCGCTATAAAGCAGCAGCTCAGGTGCGTCGTTACCTGCCCGTGTTCCAGGTGTTTCATGAAGTCATTGTCCATCAGAGCCCTCTGGATCAGCTCACTGGACCTGCACACACACACACACACACACACACACACAAAATTCAGTGTGTGTGTGTGTGTGTGTGTGTGTGTGTGTGTGTGTGTGTGTGTGTGTGTGTGTGTGTGTGTGTATGTGTGTGTGTGTGTGTGTGTGTGTGTGTCCTGGACTCACTCCTTGGTCTTGGAGTAGCTCTTCAGCGTGACGTCACTGAGCTGTGACGGGTCCAGCTTGGTGGGCTCTGCTGAGATCGCCTGCCTCTTCATGCGCTGAGGCTCGTCTGGAGCCGGCGGCTGGACGGTGGCTCCTGGAGGACAAAAGACCACGACGCCTTCAACTGACTTAATGAAATCATGGAGATGACTTCCACACGATTAAACCTCCTGCTGTCATTCTGACCCCAGATGAAATCTTTTGCCATCAAAATATATTTTTTGTTTGTCAAATGGTCTGAAAATAATGGCGGTTGGCACGTGTTTCAACATGCCACCATCTGATCCAAAATGCAACCACATGATCCAAAATGCGACCACATGATCCAAAATGCGACCACCTGATCCAACATGCAACCACACAATCCAACATGCAACCACATGATCCAACATGCGACCAACTGATGCATGCGACCACGTGATCCAACATGCGACCACCTGATGCATGCAGCCACACAATCCAACATGCAACCACACAATCCAACATGCGACCACCTGATCCAACCTATGACCACATGCTACTTCTTCTTCTGAAGAAGCCCCACATCACGTGCTGCACAAATGGAAAATATGAAATGAAGGAGTATGAGGAACATGGTGATCAGGTAGTGCAGCAGCATTGTCTGCAGGTGCACTCGCCCTCTGTGGGGTCTGCAGGTGAACTGACTCTCTCTCTCTCTGGGCTCTGCAGGTGGACTCACTCTCTCTCTCTCTCTCTCTCTCTGGGTTCTGCAGGTGGACTCACCTGTGCTGGCCGCGTCCCCGGCGGCCCCCTGCAGCTGCGTGGTGCTGCGGTGCCGGTCCAGCTGGACCTGCAGCTGGCGGATCAGGTCGTCCTGGGAGTCCAGCTCCAGCTCCAGCTCGTCGATCAGAGCGTCTCTCTGCCGGAGCTCCTCCATCTTCAGCCGCAGGGCCAGCTGCAGGTCCCGCAGGGTGCCGCAGGTCTTTGAGACCGCCATGGACAAGTGCTCTGAAGAGGAGGGAGAGTACACGTTATGTACATGTAGTATATATTACACACACATTGTTACAGGAGAAACCCAAAGGTTCATCATGAACTCCTTGATTCTGATGTAATGAAGCAGGAAAACATTGTGTATTAATACACACAATTCATGTAACACTTGCATCGTGAGAACTTTCATGTAGTGTTGGTTCTTGTGCCTCCTGCGGACTAAAGTGATAGTGTCTCTATCTAGCACCAGAGTCACACAATTTATATTATATTACTTAGTATTATATTTCTAAATATGATAAGATATTACTTTATATGATATTATTAATATGATATTACTTGTATTGTTTTTCTTTATATTAAATTACTTAATGTTATATCGCTTGATATTTTATTTATTATGATATTACGTAACATTATATTCCTAATATTATATATATTTGTATATTCTATTACTTCATGTTATATTACTTTATATACTATTTTATTAATATAACAACTGTATCTTATATATATATATATATATATATATATATATATATATATATATATATATATATATATATATATATATATCCAAATATATATATTTGAATTTCTTTTTATGTATTTCTATAGAATTTATCTTATATTTAACATGCTAGTCATTAGGAATAAATAATCATATTTATAAGAATTAATAAAATACAAAGTTATAGTTATAAATTCCAGGTATTAAGTCACAATATTACAGTAATACCTAACAGCAATAATAATAAATACATATTTAAAAAACATCTTTAAGAGGTTTTCTTTGTACATCATATTATGTACCTCTAGTACTCTGATAGACACTGTCATAAGTTGTTCAGAGTACTCTGTACATATTGTACTAGTACTCTGTAGTACTCTTCAGTACTCACACGGTCCGCAGCAGGAGATCCGGTCCTCGGGTTATGGTTCACTTCTAATCTGGATCTAAAATAAATAATTACAGTTATTAATGAGACAGATTCAGTAATACACGCGGGCGGGTGACGTCACGCCGTGATTCCGACCACCATCATATTTTATCTTCCTCAGCGGTCCGGATCACAGGATGAGCTTCAGGCTGAAGACACGCACAGCTGAGTTTGACAGCGCTCCTACAAAATAAGAGTCTCGCCACGGATTTATTTTGAAGGTCTGGAAACACAGATGAGTCCGAGAGTTTTATATGTTAATAAAATAATAATATGTTAATTATATTTTATTGTCCCATTCGGAAAATAGGAACAAATATAATCTGTGTTTTTTAATGAGGGGATTGGAGTAGTTGTCACTTCCTTATAAACAGTGAGATAAAAATAACATAAAAAGTAGTTATTGAGATAATGTTTATGATAATAACAAAGTGTTCAGTGATATGCAGACTGTTGATTTCCTTTTTAAATACAGATACAACTACATAGTATATATTAGATTATTTACTAACCAAAACAATGTGCCACAGGAGAAGTTAAATACTATATTAAAAATAAAATGTATATCAGATATGAGGTGCTGGTTTGATGACGTAAATATTTGTACCAGTTTAATATTTATTTCGTCGTTTCTTCTTTAGTCATACAGGTTTTAATGAGACAGCTGCAGTTCCGCCCTTTGCCGCTTTGGAGCAGCAGAGCGCCATCACGGTTCACCGGAAGTGTTTCTTCTTCTACCGGAAATGTGATTTACTGAAACACAGCAAAAAAGATGGCGACGACAGAAGGAGAAAGAAACCACGAAACGGGCAGACTGGAGTTGTATCCTTTAATATGAGCCCTGGAAGTTTACGTTATGATTTTATTTGTGTTTTTAAGTTCTGTTCTGAGTCATTTATTAATTATTTAATTTAGAAACGTCATGCTATTTGCATCATTAGCCGCTTTTAGTTCAGTAACGTTTGTTTTACCGCCATGCTTCCTCGGTTCCTTTCCTAGTTTTCTCCGTTTCTTTCCTCCACTTCTCTCCTCACTTGTTCCCTCGTCTCTCTTCTCTCCACCAGAGATTCATGCAGCTTTTTAGAGGGAAACATCTGCTCTGAGATACGAATCACTCAAGTTATTAAGGCCTAATATCCTCTAAGGTATCAATAATAATGATAGTTACTTTGTATAGCACTTCTTTATTTAACACATTTATTTATTTAGCACTTATTTATCTTAGACAATATTTTATGAACTGTATTTTTTTCTCATGGTCAGGAATAAAAAACTCAATATTTAAATAATAATATTCCTAATTTTGTCAGATTGTTTGAATAATTAGTTGTACAATTATTTTGTAGGGTTTAAAATGAAGAAAAAATAAATATAATTAAAGCAGATTAAAGACATCTTTTTGATTAAAAATGAATAAGTCAAAGTTATATTATGTTTATAGCACGTTAATAACATGTTCATAACACGTTTATACCATGTGAGGTTTTCTAAATACACAGCAGCTAACAGCTTGATCTTGTACACGCCTTTGTCTCGTTCAGACTGGATTACTGCATTGCTCTCCTTGTCGGAAACTACCAGGAACATCCAGAGACTGCAACATATCCAAAACAGCCCTGCCAGGATAATGCTAAGAGTCCGCAAATACGATCACATCACCCTTGTTCTGAAATCATTACACTGGCTCCCCATCACACATAGAATTCAGTATAAGCTCTCCCTCCTTACTCATCAGTGCATTCACGGACATGCCCTCCAATACCTAAAAGAACTACTCACCCTCCAGACCTTCTCATTCACCCTTTGTCCTGCAACCAAAAACACCCTCCAAGTCCCCAGAACCAAGCTCCGCACTATGGGCGATCGGGCCTTTTCCTCTGCAACTCCGAGGCTGTGGAATACTCTCCCAGACCATCTGAGGGCCCCACAGACTTCAGAGGCTTTTAAACGTGACCTGAAAACTCACCTTTTTAAGAAAGCATACTGCTAAAATATCTTTCATAGGCTCTGCTTTTAAATATATCTTAAAAATGTTCTTGTTTTATTCTGCTCTGTAGCACTTTGAGATTGCTAAAATATAAAGTGCAATACAAAAATATGTATTATTATTATTATTATGGATCTGTGAAGTCATTAAAAATGATAAAAACTATTAAATAATAATAAAGTATCATTAGTTTATTAGTTGATTCATTTTTGATATTAAGAATGACTCCTCACATTTTCAAATAAATGTAGTGGCGCAAAAAATGGAACATTTAGAAGTATACATTGTACTTTGTCACATTTAAAACAGCAGCACAGAGTTCTTCGTGTTCTTCTCTCAGTTTCACAGATTGATGCGTTAACTTTAAAACACTTTATATTCACTGACTTCCCTAAGTGTGTTTAGGATTCATCTTTGAGACTCTTCAGCTTTGGTTCCCTTCTTCCTTGACCCCTTGACTCCTCAGCTCTCTGGACGTCCCGTTCCCGTCACACCGTGAGGCCGTCATCGCTATGCGCTCTCTGTCTCCGGACCGCGAGCCGAGGAAAGGCGGCATCAGCAAACAGCTGGCGCTCACCGGCAGCACATTGACCGTGTGAGCAGAAACTCTGCCTCACGTTTTCCGGCCGCGCTGATGGCCGCCGTTTAACTTTATGTTCTTCTGTTTTATTGCAGGAAGTGGAGCGCAGACGAAGCTCGAATCCTCAGAGTTTCAGTCAATTCGTTTTTGGATCACCTGGCGCTCGTGATGGAGACTATGCAAGCGTTTGCCCCCCCTGTAAGCCTGTGAGGTCACGTGACCCAGGACCCTCCTATCATACAGACTTTAAACTCTTTACTTGGACCAAAGAACCCGGCGGCTTGGTTTTGACTCCTTTTGTATAAAACAGATGTTGTTCCTTGTGTGACCAGCAGAGGGCGTTGGAGGATTAAATATCTCATCCAGCTGTTTTTGTTTAACAGCAAAATGAAAATGTGGAATAAAAAAATCATGAGCTTTCTTTGTTAAAGTTGTGTAAAGACGTTCCTCTAACTGACAGAATAATATGTGGAAATGGACCGACTTTGTTTCACTTATAAAAGAAGTTAAAATCAGAAATTTAACAGAATAATTTGCTCAGAGTTAAAGCTCAGATCTCATTCCTTCATTCTCAGTCAGGATGAAATGTGAAATAAAGAATAATAGGTATTAACGTATTACGAGTGTTTAACGAGATAAACTCTTTTATTCCTTTGTACTGCATGAATATATACTTATCTACGTCTGAGACAAAATCTAAATAATAATGAAAATATTTAATGTGACTGTCCATTTAAAACAGCTGATGAAAGAAAAACAACATTTATACATTCTGTTTCATTATGATTTATTTACACGTTTATATTCATGACATCATCCTGTGGTGATGTCATCATCACTAGAGGTTTGTGTGGTGGAAATGAATAGTTTCCTCTTGAGAATCAACAATATTTTTCTCTGACAGTTTGTCTCCTGGTTGGCCTCCAGAACCAGTTTGTCCCTACAGCGCTTTGTTAGCATAGCTTTGTTAGCGACCCCTCCTTTAATGCTGCAGGGATTGTGAAAAGTTTCCAAACAGAAATTAATAAAAAACGGTTGATGTTCAAGCTGCTGCTATCTGGGGACGATGGTGACAACGCTATCCATACGTCTCTGAGCATGAGTCCTTTCCTCCTCCTCCTGCTCCTCCTCCTCAGAAGTCGTCGTCGTCACAGATGTCCAGATAAACGTCGAAGGCTTCTCGGTTGCAGTTCCCGTCCGGCGTGAACACGTACTTGTGAAACGTTCCGTCCACACAGATGGCTGCAGGACGACAGGAAACCAGTTAGCCCTGAACCCCTCGTTCAGCCCTCCTAGAAGTGAAACTAGAGCAGGTCTTTAGAGCAGAATAACTCAGTTATTATGCCATGAGTATTAGATGTTGTGACAGCTTCTTGTTTAGAGAAAAATGGCTTCCTGGTTTAATGATATATTTCATAACATTCATCATAAAGCTTCTTTAGTTCCTCACCGATGACGGAGTTCACATTCTTGGACGTGTTCTTCCCAAACGCACAGATGCAGGCGCACTCCGCCGGCACAGTGAAGCTCGCCAACGACCACTGGCTGTCCACGTACTGCCCGATCACAGGGCCCACCTTGCCCACCCGTGCAAGCCTAAGACCACCAATGATATCAATGATCAGGTTATCAGTCATTTCTAAGGATGAAGGAAGTTATAATATTCAGAGTTTAAGCCACTTGAAATTACTGCGAGGAACTTTTACTTTGGACTCAAGAGGTAGTGTCTCTGAGCACCAGGGTCCCTTTAGAAAACCAGGACTACACTGAGACTAAAGAGGACCAGAACTACACTGAGGTCTATAGAGGACCAGGATGTCTTACGCAGAGCGGCGGTTGAGTTTTGTGTCCTTGAGGGCGAAGATGTGGACGGTTCCTTTGTCGCTGGAAGCGCACAGGAAGGACGAGTCGTGGCTGAAGTTGATGCTGCAGACAAACAGAAGAGCAACGTCAGCACGGAACCCACTACCCATCAGCCCCGGCAACGCCCCACTACCCATCAGCAGTACCAATAAAGGGTGGCGGGGTCCGTCCCGCGCCGCAGCTCCACCAGCTTGTCCCGGGTCGTGGTGTCGAACAGACGGATCAGCGTTCCCTTGCGCGAGGCCGACGCCGCCACGCTGCCCGGCTGGTTCAGAGCCACGCAGGCGATCTCACTCTGGTGGGCGTTGATGGTGAACGGAGCCGAAGACGTGCCGGGTTTGGTGTTGGACAGGTCCTGTGTGGGATATTTCACACGTTAACTTTATTAACTAACTTTTTAACTAATTATTATAGTCGGTGTACTTCGTCAGTGTGCTTTCTGTGGGTGTGTCTGTACATCAAGTGGGCGTGTCTGTGCTTCCTGCGGGCGTGTCTCAGACTCACCACCAGCTGCAAGCTGCCACATTTATGACCTGGAAACACCAGTAACTGTTTCTCCAGACTGGGACACAAGTCACACAAACCTGCAAACACAACGGTTCAGATTATTAAGAAGGTTCATCTATTAATAAGTAGAGATTGGGAAAAACACTTAAAAAATACGTAAAGTTATCCTGTAACTTTATGCTTATTGCATGAAAACACAATTAGAATGATTTATTTAAATAGTTGCTTTAATAAAAAAAGTCTAGTCATTCTGATTGTTAATGAAGTCAAATAAATAATAATAAAAGGTCACTGGTGAATTTTAAGCATCTGTCACAAGCGGTGTGTTCAAGGACTGCAGGACAGACGAACGTAAGACATCAGCGGACCTTTGGGGTTGTCTCTGGTGTCGAACTCAAACAGTTTGACCGGGTTGTCTGGAAAACTGTAAACATAGATCCTGTTCTTCAGGACGATGATGATCCTGAAGGAGAGAGCAGAGCAGAGTCACTGCTCCTGAACTGTTGTTGTTGTTGACGTGGCAACAGAAACAGGAACTCACTTGTCGTGTCTCATGCGGACCAACAGAACCGGCTTGGTGAACGTGAACTCGAGGACCAGCTTGTCTTTCGGGTCTCGAGACTCTCGAGCGTCGTCCCAGACCAGAACTGAAGCACAGAGTCATTGTATTAATGATATTCATGTTATTAATGTTTATTAATGTGTATTATGTATGTTTACTTTCTGTTTGGACATTTAAATCCTGATGAAAACAACAACAAAAGACGATAATTTACTTACCAGGTCTAATTTGTCTTTTTTGTGACTTTATATATATAAATTATAATTAATTAATAAGTAATAAATAATAAGTGACTCACCAGATATTTCAGAGAATTTGGGGTTGACCCCGCCTCCAACAACAGCCAGCAGGTTGGAGCGATGCAACATGGAGCAGGAGGCCACGCTGCCCACCTGCTCATGGTCTACACACACAAACACAAACACACACACACACACACACACACACACACACAGAGAGAGAGAGAGAGAGAGAGAGAGAGACACGCACATCAATAAACTCACATGAATATACACACATGAATATACACACTATTCGAGTAATTAAACGGTGTTTCTCGTGTCTCTCACCCAGGTGACCTTTCTCCATCAGCGGCTCCACGTTGTAGATCCGGACCCCGGTCTCCATGGCACAGCAGAAGCAGCCTGAGAGAAGGTGTACAAGTACATTTACTGAGGTACTTTATACTTCTACTCGTCCACATCTCCAGGACAAATACTGGACTTTCTAATACTTTGTAATAATCCATAAAGCTGAAGTAACTTCAGAGTGTTCACAGAGAGACTCACTCTGGTCCTGGTTGAACTGCAGACTGTTGACTCCTCTCTGCTGAGTCATGGCGGCTGGACGGTTACCGGGAAACTACCGGGAAGTAACCGGCAGGTAACCAAGTAGCTACCGGGAAGTAACTGGGAAGCTACCGGGAAGTGAACGGGAAATTTCCGGCCGTTGGACCCACAGGACGACCTGCAACACGGAGCAGAAACACAACGTGAACCTCTGATTAAACCGGAAATAACAGTTTTCATGTTAAAACGCACAAAGTCTCACGTGAAGACGTGAACGCGAGACGACGCGGAGAGGTTGAGCGCAGGAAACTGGACGGACGGCGCGAGACGACAACAAGAACACAACAACAACAATAGAGGTGTCGCAAGACGGCGATTTGTTTTCCTTTTCTCACCAGTGACGTGGGTAACACGTGCTTCCGGTTTAGTTCCGCTTCCGGTTAATACCTTTTTTTTCTTTCTTTTTTCTGCGATATAAATTAAATGTGAAAACGATTAATATATAAATTAAAACACACGGGACGACGAAGACTATTTAAAATACAAAAACATAAAAAAATTGACTCAAAATTTAAGTTACGAACCGACTATATTCAAGCTTCTCACTTCTTATAATTTCCAAAAATGCAGTTTATTAAAATGTACGTTTTTTTTTTTTTTTGGTTAATTATTTATTAACACTCTGCAATGCTTTTATGACTAAAAATACTAACATTGTTGTTATTATGTAAAAGGAACTTAGAGATGCATGGTCCCAAAATACTTTTAGCATAAAGTTCAATTTTAGAATAAATATGAATACAATATATATATATATATATATATATATATATATATATATATATATATATATATATATATATATATATATATATATATATATATATATATATATATATACACACACACATGTGTATATATATGTATGTATGTATATATGTGTATGTATATAAAAACATTTAATGCATAAAATAGAGAATTACATAATTTGACAAAATGAGAATATTACTTATACAAATATATAAGTATAACCCCTCGCCTGTTTGGACAGCTTAATAACCACAATAATAAACAATAATAACCACTGAATGTGCAATATTACTTATTTCAACATTGTGCAATATTATTTTCATTGATCTTTGTGCAATATCATTTTCCACTATTTCTTTTCTTATCATGCACAGTATTATTTTTCTACTTGAATTTCCATGATATCTGGTTTTAAAATCACTTATTGTACTCTTCATATTTTTATTTTACCAGTAATGAAAAGTCTCCCAGTGTTACCTGAAGACCCAAGAAATAAAGTTTAAAATTAACATTTACTTCAATCAATAAAATAAAACCTTTTAAAAATGAACAGAATAGTTCAGACGGACAGCAGTTTTGTCTGAATATGAAAGAAAGATATCCATTTCTGAGACGAGTGTGTGTGTGTGTGTGTGTGTGTGTGTGTGTGTGTGTGTGTGTGTGTGTGTGTTTGTGTGTGTGTGTGTGTGTGTGTGTGTGTGTGTGCGTGTGTGTGTGTGTGTGTGCATATGTGCGTGCCTGTGTGTGTGTGTGTGTGTGTGTATGTGTGTGCATGAAGCAGGCTGTCTTTCCAAATACAGAAAACTGAATTATGTTTCTAAAAATGAGAGGGAATGTGATTGCGTCCTATTTATTTATTTCTGTAACTTTGCCATCGATGCGTCGTGATGAAGGACATCAGTTAGACACACGAGAATGATAAAGGAAGGAGGAAAGGAAAAAGGAAAGGACACTCAGCAATTCACCTGTACCGCTTCTGTGCTCAGATTTATTGAAGAATTGAAGAAATGGGAAAAAGAGGAAATAAAAGGTGAATAATAGATTTTAAGGACTTTTTCTTTTGACAGATTGAATTATTAAACTAAATTGATTTCCATACTTCTTCACTCTTACACATTTCTTTCTCCAATCAATTATCAATATACATTTTTAAGATTTACTTTTTTATATCCAGATCAACATTTTGTAATATTTCTTATTTTAAACACACACACACACACACACACACACACACACACACACACACACACACACACACATATATATATATATATATATATATATATATATATATATATATATATATATATATATATATATATATATATATATATATATATATATGATGTTTACGTGATGTAAAAAGGACATTTAGAGGAGAAGGAAAGCCACGGAAAGGATCTTTAACTGCAAGAGCAAAATGGAGGCCATCTTTCTCGATTAAAAATGAATGCAGGGGCGGGGCTAATGATAAGCCAATCAGCGGCAGTGGGCGGGACTAAACGTCGAGGACTATTAAAAACAAGCAATAGTTCTCTGATTTCGGAGGTGTTGAATGTCAGAGCCGCAGCTGCTTTGGGGGTCACATGATGAGGGCGGTCTCATGTGATAAGGAGGTACAATCAGCGATCAAGACGATCACATTGCATCTCTAATGTCTGTGATGTCGCCCAATCAACTCTCCGATCTGATTTAATCCCATCAGTGCTCCCAGGATATCTGGGGCTCCTAATAAACAACGGAAATGTAAATAACTTGACCAAATGGACACCTGGCGCCGAGCCGCTATCATCCTCACAAATCTTCCTTTGTAACTGAGTTATTTGTGCATTGTCTCCGTCATGTAGGGCCAGCTGGGAAACCGAACCGCCGCTCATCTCCGCCCGGAGCAAGGAGGTTAATCTCCTTCGCCAACCAGCGGCGCAGAGCGAAGCCCCTCTTACCCCACCGCGTGACTCACGATGTCTGACTAAACTCTGTTTGAGAGAAACAATGGCGCACGCCGCCCCCTTGGTCTCAGCGGGCTGATGTTGGGCTCGGCGGCTCGAGAGCCCGCGGAGACAACAGAGTCCCTCTTCATTCCCACGTGGAGCGCTCGGTGGAGGTTGCGTAAGCTCGTGGCTCACGACGTGACTCTGAGTGGGCCGAGAGAGATGTGCAGCTTCCACAGGAAGAGGGGAAGTGTTTGTCTGTTATAAAGGTGAGTTTAAAAAAGAAATATCGTCTCTATGCTTGGACGTATTTATGATTTACATACTGTGTTAAAACTGTTGTGTAACTCCTCACCGGGTCCAGGTTCTACACCTGAGGGTCTGAGGAGGGTCTTCAAGCTGCAGCCTCTCTCCTGACTACCAGGGGGCGACTCCTCTGGTTGTATAGAAGTCTATGTGCGTTATCTCCCCCGCCTCAAGAGATGAACATGATTAAAGAGTCCGGCATCACATTCAGAAAGAGAAGTGGCGATGACCTCCAGAGCATTGCCAAAAAAACTACCAATGAAGAAGAAAGTCGACTCAGGGAAACTCACTTAAGTATTCACCTGAGGTACTTGTACTTTATTTGAGTATTCACCTGAGGTACATGTACTTCACTTGAGTATTCACATGAGTTACTTGTACTTCACTTGAGTATTCACCTGATGTACTTGTACTTCACTTGAGTATTCACCTGATGTACTTGTACTTCATTTGAGTATTCACCTGATATACTTGTACTTCATTTGAGTATTCACCTGAGGTACATCTACTTCACTTGAGTATTTCCATATTCTGCTCCCATCTCCTTCATTTTTATTGGAAAAAGGTCATGAATATATTGTAGTATATTGATGATAACTCTTCTCGCTGACAGGAAGATGAACCTGAGGACACGACACATTAAAATATGGAATTTAAAAAAAATCTCAAATAAAACCAGGAACGGGTAAAAGACGTTAATTGATGAAAGTATTATATTTGTAATGGCTGCGTAGGCGTCCACCAGCTGCAGGAATGCATATTAATATTGAACAGATCTTATTAAGTCAGGCTGCAACATCTCTTTGTCTTCTTGTCAGCCATCTCTGCTCACAGCTCTTTTATGAGCTCAGGATAATGAAAGAGTCCCATAATGAGGATTTAAAGTATTGAAATGTTCTGCTGGAGCGTCTGAGTGTTTCTGCTGCTGAGCAGGACCCAAACGGAGGGAGAGGTGGAGACAGCCAGGACACGCAGACCACCCTGAATACAAGAGGATGAGGACATGCAGTATTCAGAGGGTTCAGCGCCCGCAGTCGCTCTGCAGGGAATAGTGAACAACACCGCTGGGAATAGTCACCTTCACTATTGCTTCAGATGTTGTTTTTATTTTAACACAAAGTACTTTGTTGCCTAACACAACGATAACCACACGGTGTTCTGCTGATATGAAACTAAAAATGCATTCAGGAAAGTCAACATTCCACATATACATAGTTAACATACATACATATATAGGATATACATATTTGTTTTCTTTTTTTTTTTTCATGAACAGGTACTAGAAGAAACATTTGTATTTTATCAGGGAATAACATAAACAGTGTGTTCAGTATTAAGGGTCCCTGTGAGGGACAAACCAGTCCTTTCTTAAAGATGTATGTTAAAAACCAGCAATTAATTAACTTTATACAAAAGCAATACATGCTTTTCATGTTTTCAAGGTCAGTCCAGTCCGGGTTGAACAAGTGCACTGAACATCTCCTGAGCTTCCTCGTTGGTCTTTCCTTTGTTTTTTTTCCCGTTTTTCTGAATGACACTAGGTTTGTCTGTTGCCTCAGAGACGTCATGAATAAATGGAACAGGTGTCATGTTTGTGTTCTGGGAAAAGAAAAAGGAGCAGATTTCTAGACTGTAAGATGTAGACGACCGATGCTGGTTTCATGACCCTCAAATGGAGCTGCTGCAGAACACAATGGAGGAAGCAAAGAAAAGCAAAAGTAACACATCAAACGTGTCTCCACCTGTGGTGCAAGTGAGACCTCCTCCTCCTCCTCCTTCTTCGTCTTCTTCTTCTTCTTGTCGTCGCCCAGGGCTGAACTTCCCTCGAGCTTCTCTTATTAAAAGTGAATAATAAGTGAATCATAATAAGTGAATTATAATAAGTGAATGTCATTAATTGACCAGAATATGTTCTGTGTTCATGTGCAGATGTTTAGTCGTCATTGCTGTAAACGGCAATTAAACGGTTCAGCTGTCCGTCTTCATTTCTTTATTTCTTTATTATTTCACGTGAAGCCGGCAGCAGCGACCAGTGATCAGCCTCACAATGTGGAGCTGCCCCTCTGCAGGCCCTGCTGCCTCCTTGCTGCCGCCCCGCAGTCGCCCCGCGGTCGCTCTGAAAAACTCAGAAATATCATCTTACACAATCATTAAAGATTACAAATGGAGCATGTGTTGTTTTGTGTCTCCCACGATTTTCTCTTCTTCATTTCTTCACACGACCACGAGGAGAAGTGAATGAAACCAGGAACGCAGGATCTGTTCCCTTTGAGCGGATTAACACCAACCATGAAACCCGGCAGAGGAGAGGCAGCAGATTAACCGACAGGGAGGGAACTGGAAGCTGAGGGCATCGAGGGGGGAGCGGTGCATCGGTGACTCAGAGGCCGTGATGAGAGGATAACTCACAGGGAGAGAAGTGGAACGTCAGGAGGAGAAACAGGACACTGGATCCGGTGCTCAGTGGTTCTCCAGGTCAGCAGTTTGCGTAACAAATGAGTGAATCTCACCATCCTTCATGCCTTCTTCTTTCGTACAGTACAGGACTAGTCGGAGGCTCGTCCAGTCTCTCGACCTTTGACCTTTAGCTCGTATGGCGTCTCCTGTGTGTGTCTCTGCAGCTGACTGGAGTCTGATTCCTCGTGTGCAACGGTTCCTATGACTTCTTAAAGAAAGTCATTTTTTAAAAGCGTTTTTCCAGTAACGCGCGTGTCTGCTCTTATCAAAATAAATAAACAGGAACAACTACCTGAGGTAATATTCTATCTGACATACGTCCTATTCATATGAACTGTTTATTGAGATAAACATCACGATATAAATTGTGTTTTCTGACACATGGTTTTATTTTTAGGTTTAGAAAAGATCGACTAAGAAGATACAAAGATTTAGATAAATGTCTCTTCAAATCGTCTGAAGAGATTCATCTGGACAGCGGCCGCTTCTTTTCCTTCGTTCCTTCTTCTGTGCATGAATTCACACAAACAGAAGAAACAACATAAAGTGTGAAAACGGTCTCTTGTGTTGGCTTTCATGATTTAATCTACAGTTCACACTTTACGAAGGATGATGCCAAAAAAGTCCTCCTCACAGACCGACTGGTGAAGTGTGAGTGTGTTAAAGTTGTGAAGTGATTATCTGCTCCAATACCACACACATAAACTACATTTTAATATTATAAGCTTTGCACGTAATTATTGAGCCAAACAACCTTCAATGTACCTTAATGTTGTTCTATGAACATCAGAAACACATCAACATGGGATGAAGCTGATGAAGGGGATGAAGCTGATGAAGGTAATGAAGCTGATGAAGCTGATGAAGATTTGGCAGCAGTGTGACGACTGAAACGGTGATGCGGGCTGTTTTATGCTTCCTGTTTCATGCCTCCTGCTTCCTGTTTCCTGCTTCATGTTTACTACTTCTTGTTCCTGTGTGATGGCTGGATGTCTCCTGATCTATTTAGAGAATACTTTTCCTGAGTGAAGAGGTTTGATTGTGTTCCAGATACATCTTAAATAACGACGCCTTCAAATCCTCACGAGATATTGATAGCGTGTCGGTTTCTTTCGGGCAGCGTGACAGAAAACGTTGAAGCAGTGGCGATGTTTTCTCCGCTCAGATAAATCCAGCTCACTTCATCCCTCCCGCCTCCGGGCCAGATGGCTGCAGGCGGCGAGGACAAACCGCTCCAGTTGCAAAACTGTGAAACATCCAGAAAAGCCTCCAGAGAAAAGTGTAAGCGGAGCGTGACGCCGCGAACCCCCGAGAGGCGCAACGTCAGCAGGACGCGTCGCACAAACACGGCAGAACGCACGCGACCCCGAGCCCCCGACAGCAGCCGCTCACGCAAATGTTCACATCCCCAGATCAATGACGCTGAACGGCCCTCCAGCCTCAAACACTCACCTCCTGGTTCAGCTAAATATATTCTCTAGAGGCTTTTGTTAACTCTCCAAATCAGTTATGTAACTGCTGGAAGTCCAACGCGACCGAAGAGATGAGTGAATTGAACTCATGACGATGGAGATGTGTGTTTCAGAGTGGTGACGTAACATAGAGCAACAACCGAATCGCTTTCCATCCCCTCAGAGGCAACTTATATAGAGACAAAGTAAGAGACATGGGACAGCTGGTGTCCATGTTCGTGTTGGGACACGAACACGTGACAGCTGCTGTCCATGTTTGTTTTGGGACAAGAACACCTGGCGGTTGGCGTCCATGTTTGTTTTGGACAAGAACACGTGATGGTTGGCGTCCATATTTGTTTTGGGACAAGAACATGTGACAGCTAGCATCCATGTTTGTTTAGGACAAGAACACGTGACGCTTAGCGTCACAAACACTAAGCTTCTTCTGAGGACTCTTCCCATCATACATCCTTCCTCCTTTTAAAACTTCACTACAGATTAAGAAAAAAACATGTTTTAACAGGGATATCTTTATTAATTAAAAAATTCACAAGTTTAGCTTTAAATAAAATATGTAAATGAATAAAAAATTGCCACATATAGGAATGGTGTGTATGTATGTATGTATTATGTATGTGTGTGTGTGTTTGTGTGTGTGTGTGTGTGTGTGTGTGTGTGTGTCTTCCTCCACTCTTATGCAATTACTCTCTGTAGGGATCGGGTCTGACATTTAACCGTGTCACAACAGACCCCCGAGCACGGCTACTTTCTAACAGGATAACACCCTTATTTGTTATTGAATTAACACACACACACAGTCACACACAAACACACACACACGCACACAGACACTCGAGTTGAGCGTGAGTTCACACGTTGCAGCAGAAACATAAAGAACTATTTGAATAAAGTACTTTGTTCTTAAGTGGTATAAATCCTTTATATTATTATGCATTTGCAGTATAATTAATATACACACAGTTTACATTACTAGTTACTTGACTAAAAGTAGTACTACAGAAATAAGAATATAATATACTGAGAGGCATTGTTTGTTGTTGTTCTTTGTGTGAAAGACACTTCTCTGTTGTCAGCGTTTGTTGCCAGCAGCACAAATCTTTCCCCAGCTCAGAGCATCATAGCAGCCGTGTATTATTCATGTTTCGCTCCATGACTGCTGGTTGGGTTGGTAAATCACAGTCAGCCTCCACCCCGTTGGCCCCGCCCCCCCCCCCCCCACTGGCGCGCGTCACTCATCTTGAGGAGCCGTCTGCAGCTTGAGCCGCGGCCCGAGGTCGAGGAAACCGCCATTAAAACACCACAGGCAACAAGAGGGCACAGACATCCAGATGGAGAGAGGAGCATAAGAAAAGGTCAACGCTTCTCACGACGGAGACGCTCACTTTGAGAAATTTTTAGAAAGTCAGGGAGCAGAATTCATGCACTGACATGAAGGCTGCATTCTCTCTCTCCTGACCACCAGGGGGCGTTTCTTCTGGTTGTATAGAAGTCTATGCTTCATGTGTTAAAGAGACATTCTCTCACCAGGGGACGACTCCTGTGGTTGTATAGAAGTCTATATAAATGACTCTACCTCTCTCTTCATGTATTGCCTCAGTAAACATTGTAAACATGAGTTTGTGTCTCAATCGCTAGTTTCAAGTCCGATGTGTTCCCTGTTTTATTTTGAGGTTCCATGCCTCCGGTTCACTTCACTTCCTGGCTCTGTACGTTTCCACCCGTTGTGATTCTCTTTTTGCCTCCTGATTTAAACAAATGAGATACAAAAGGTGTTAATCGGAGCCAGGCTAGCTGTTCCCTTCTGCTTCCAGTCTTCATGCCAAGCTACGCTAACAACGTCCTGACGTCAGCTCTGTCTCTGAAGTGAAACTGGAAACCCCTCTTCTGTTTGCCCTGCCTTTTTTATTTTAATTTTAACACGTTAACATTTATTCTAGCATTTTGTCTCAATGTATTTGTGTTTTTGTTTTACATTGTTTCGGCTCTTTAACGTCCTTTTTGAATGAGTTTCTTTTGCATTTTTAATGCTCTGTTGTTGAGCTTTTTCTTGGTTCTCTTGTAATGCAACAAGACTTCCTGTTTTTCTTTCTGTTAACATTTAATGTAAATCTTATTATTTATGAAACACAAACAGTCCAACATGCACAACAACAGCAAGTGAAGCTAAGCTAATGCGCGCTCACCGCTCACTGGTTCGCGCGAGCGACCGCTTCAGACCTTTTAAATAAAGGCCGGCTCTTTTTCACCGAGAGGCATCAATATGTAATCCGGCTGAATTATTCACGTCAGCGCTTTGCCCCAGAGTCACGAGGTGGAGCGAGGAGTCACAACCGCACGCAACACCAAGGTGGCGACCGCACGCGGCGCGAAGCTTCACGCTGGAAACCTCAGCTTGTGTTCGTTATCTGCAGAAACAATAAACGCGCTTCATTACAACAGAAATGGTGGAGTAAATGTAAATATTCAAGAGTTAAATAGAAGTAAACACATTGTTTTATTCTGCTTCCATATAAAAACATCTTTATGGAAAGAAAACATTTATTTTATTACTTTGTCTTTTTGTGTCTGTATATTTCTTCTTAATCAACCAAAAGTTTAAAAAATAATCTTTTTAAACCACCAAACGCTTTCAGACTGTGATTATATGTATATTTTATATATATTATATGTATATTTCTTCCCATATTTGTGTGTATATATACATATACAGTATATATATATATATATATATATATATACATATATATATATATATATGTATACATGTATATATATATATGTATACATGTATATATATTTTTTCTTTTTAATATATAAATAAATATATATTTTAACGGAAAGAGAGAGAGAGAGAAAGAGAGAGAGAGAGAAAGAGAGAGAGAGAGAGAGAGAGAGAGAGAGAGAGAGAGAGAGAGAGAGAGTCCTTGTGGTTCCAGCTGAGCGGTGATGTCATCTGAGTCACAGAGACGTCATCTGAGTCACGGCGATGTCATCTGAGTCACGGTGATGTCATCCGAGTCACGGTGATGTCATCTGAGTCACGGCTGAACGCGCCGCAGACGAACAGCGTCGGTCTTAATAAACTGTCGTAAAAAAGGCATTAAAAATCCAATAGCTCGATTCCTCTGAGCCGTGAAACTGACATAAATATGAAGGAAGGAACGTAATGTTCTGCT
Source organism: Clinocottus analis (assembly GCF_023055335.1). Classification (NCBI taxonomy): domain Eukaryota; kingdom Metazoa; phylum Chordata; class Actinopteri; order Perciformes; family Cottidae; genus Clinocottus; species Clinocottus analis. Next base: position 14,953,395 of record NW_027175854.1, on the reverse strand, counting down.
GCTTCTTAAAGATTTCTCCGCATGAGATCATCAGAGGGACTTTACGATGTCGGAACTCGAGCGTCAAGTTCAAGTTTTATGAAGAGGAAAGTTTTTTAATCTCACAAACGGTGAATTCAATAAATATTCTGTCTGTAATAAGTCCTCATCACGGGCAGCATTGTCCTGATTACACATGATGACAGCGCTGGAGGGATTTAACATCTTTAATGAGGAACACTAGCGTCTTCACTGCAGATGCAAACAGCTCCTTCCGCTGTGTGGCTTCACATTAAACAGAGCGAGCTCATTGGTTCATTATCACCGTTCATTTTGCAGATAGGACTCGTGGCGGTGGGTTTTTGGAGTGCATGTGATGCGCTACGCTGCTGACAGGAGGACGGATACAACCGTTGGTCCAAGTGTTTCAGGGCCAAAGGTCAGCGCAGCGGATGGAGATAAATCTCCTGGCAGGAAGCAGCGGCGCTAACCGTCTGCTTCAGTTACTCGTTGCTCTGTAAGCAGTCCACGCTCTGCAGGACGTCACCGTCTGTACCTTCATTCAAACCCTTAAAAGTAGGAGCTTCCAAATGAAGAGCATGGAACTGGTACACACAGCGGCAGAGACTGAAAGATACGAGGACTTTGTCCTCAACTTAAAGTCCTCCAGCCATCTTGTTTCTTTTGAAACGGTGAATCAAAGTGAACATATTTTTAGGAGGTGGAGGAACGACGAAGAGAACGAGAACAAGGTTTACTGCATGAACATCGTGCTGCTTTCAGGATAACGGTTACTTCATCGCATGAAAACATGTTAAAAATTAAAATAACAGCTTTTAACTGACTCCCAGACGCAATGCATTGTTGGACGCTTCAGTATGTGCAGTAAGCATATGTTTCATTCTTGCAGGTTTTCGCTAATGTGGTAAAACATCTGGGTATTTTGCAAGAAAATGCACAAAATTTGAGGTGAAGACTGATGTGTATGTCAGGATGCGACCTTGGTCTGGTTTTAAAGATCTTTAGCCAAAAAAACAAACATGCAGTTTAGTTTCAGTTTTTCAGACTTTAACAGCAGAAGTTCTGAACAGACGTCCAACACGGTCCTCTTACAAGTGTGCACAGAACCAAGTGTGCACAGAACCAGACGCTTCGGTCATCAACCACGTTTTAGCTTTTAAAAAGAGAAAAGAAGTGCATCTCTGAAAAAAAACATGAAGCTGCAAACTCCCATCTCTTACAAACACAGACACACACAGACACAAAGACACACACACACACGCGCACACACACACACACACACACACACACACACACACACACACACAGTGAGGAGGAGGAGCGTCTTCATCAGGATTCTGCTCGAGGTCGGGGTCAGAGTGGAGTTCAGATGAAGTCTGAATTGCTTTGGCAGCAAAAGTGCTGAAAAGAATCTGAAGCTCACCGTGTTGCTATTGGTAATAAATAGTACTACTAAATAAAACAGACGTTGAAGAAGTATTCAGACCCTCTACTAAAGTCCTGCAGTAAAAGTATTGATTGATCAGTAAAATGTTTCATAATACCTCTTTTATATTCTATTGTCGGGTTTATTCTACATCAATGCATCATATCTTAGAGATACCTCGTATCTCTAAAAGATATTTTACAAAATAGTAAAGAGTTTATTATGTGAAGGAGGTTTTAATCAACACATAAAGGAAACACTTCTTCCTTCAGTCAACGTTTTACATCTGGGGACGTAGCTGGTAGATGTAGTGGAGTAAAAAGTACTTGAGTAAATGAAGTACCTTTTTTCATGAAATAAAAACATGAGCGGTGGAGAAGAGATGAAAGATGAAAGCGGGGGGGGAGGAGCCAGCAGCGGTTGAAGCCGCTGGCAGTGGCCTTCGTGAGATGTTCCCACAGGGAGGTGCAACATCCAGCGGTTCAGACACTCAGGAATAAAAGCTCCAAGTTTCATCTTCACATGCAGGAAGAACCGGAAAAGAGGAAGCTTGTGTTGTTCCCTGATCTCGTGTTTCTTGAGTGCCTTTTTTTTATTTATTTTTTTTAATCTCCAATTAAAGGACACTTAGTGATATTTATTTATTCTCTTCCAGTAAAACCCTGAGGCAGCCCTCCTCTGCTCGCTCGCTCGCACACACACACACACACACACACACACACACACACACACACACACACACACACACACACACACACACACACACACACACACACACTTTGTACGTTAAATTACTGAAGACAGACCCTGTACCCTCTTGACTTCCGTTTCAATACGTAATCAAATCATTTGTCTTCAGAGTCATTGAGTATTCAATTACGCTGTATTCTGAAATAACATTAAAGATAATTGATTCATCCACTTGACCGCGGCTTTGTGTCAGCTGAGTGTTCGGACAAAGTGTTTATATTCAATGCTGAAGAAGGTCGATCCCGGTCAAATCCACATGGAAAAGACTTTAATACGTCCAGATAAACCATCTTTCTGTGCAGCTCAATCACAGCTTTCCTTCCTAGCAGAAGGTCCCCAATAGGGTTAGAAGAAGGTCCGCTCAAAGAAGGTCCCTTTAAAGAAAGTCCCCTAGAAGGTATCCTAGATGAAACTCTCCTTGAAGAAGGTCCCTTTGAAGAAAGTCCAATTGAAGAAGGTCCCCAAGAAGACGATTACGTAGAAGAAGGTCCCCTAGTAGAAGGTCCCCTAAAAGAAGGTCTCTTAGCAGAAGGTCCTCTAGAAGAAGGTCCCCTTTGTGTCTTTGCACAGTATCCTCTTGAAGGCCTTCCTGAAGTCATTGTTGAAAATGGTGTAAATAACTGGGTTGAGGCAGGAGTTGCAGTATCCGATCCAGAAGAAGAACTTAAACAAGGGGTTGGGGATGCTGCAGGTCTCGGGACACACCGCCTGAAGAGAGTAAGAGAAGAAGAATGGGAACCAGCAGATCACAAACCCGCCCATCACCACTGCAAGCACGAAGGTGAACCTCTTCTCCCTGTTCGCCATGGCCTTGCGGCGGGACGCGGGCGTCCCCTGGATGTTCGGCGCCTCCTCGGGTTCCAGCTTGGTGCCGGACGACGTGGCCACGGTGTTCTTGTTTCTGCGGGCCAGGTTCAGCATCTGACCGCCGAACCCTTTGTGTTGGGACGATCCCAACGTTCGCACGTTGGCCGTGTTCGTCTCGTCTTTAGCTTCCTCGCCCAGTTCAGAGCCGGAGCTGGAAGAGTTGTTGCGGAGCGCCTTCCCATTTGTGTCGGGATGCGGCCGAGGCTCTTTGTGGGAAACAGCTGAGGGGATTTGGGGGATTTGGGGGATTGGCGGGGAGGAGGCGGAAGGTTGGACCGACTCAGCAGGGCAGGGCTGAGCGTCCCGGCTCCCGGGAGGGTTTTGAAGTGACATCGGGGACATTTTGTTTGGAGCTTCTTCTCGTTGGCCGGCCACCGCTTCTCCTTGATCCCCATTCTGCTGCGACCGCACAGAAAACTTGGTCGGAGGCTTGTTGGTTCCCGCGTTGGCTTCGCCTCCTTCAGCCTCCTCTTGCTTCCGTCCGGGCGGGCGGCGCGTGTGCTGCTTGGCGATCTGATAAATCTTCACGTACACCAGAATCATGATCACGCAGGGGGCGAAGAAGGACCCGATGGTGGAGTACAGGATGTACCAGCGCTCGCTGTTCAACTCACACGCCTCCTCGCCGCCTTCGCTCTTGTCCAGCGTGAGGAGAGGCGGGAACGAGATGACTGCGGAGATCAGCCAGACCACGACGATGGCTGCCTTGATGCGCGTGGGCGTTCGCCTCGCGCCGTAGGATACGGGCCGGGAGATGGACAGGTAGCGGTCCAGTGCGATGGCGCACAGGTGCACAATGGAGGAGGTGCAGAAGAGGACGTCCAGCGCCAGGTAGATCTCGCACCAGACGGAGCTGAAGGCCCAGTAGCCCTGCAGCTCGTTGGCCAACGAGAACGGGATGACGAGCGTGGCCACCAGAATGTCCGCCGCTGCCAGCGACACCAGGAAGAGGTTCTGGGGCCCCTTCAGGGACCGGGACGTCAGCACGGCGATGATGACGAGGACGTTCCCGACAATGGTGAAGACCATCATGAAGGTGATGGCGAAGGCGAAGGCTGCGGTGGCCTGCGGGGAGTACGGCGCTGGCCGGCCGCCGCTTCGGTTGCAGGGTCGCGCGCCGGAGACGAGGCTGAGGTTCCTGTTGGGGAGACCGGCAAGCTCCGACAGGCAAGGGTCGTGGTGAGCAGCTGCCATAGCGACGGTTAACGCAAAGCCATCTGACCTGGGAGGGGCGGGGGGAGAGAGGGAGGGACAGAGAGAGAGAGACACAGAGAGACAGAGAGATTTGTAACGATCATAAAACTCGCATATCGGATATATCAGATAACGCAATAAAAAATAGATTAAATATGAACTTTTAGATGTCTGATCGTGTTTTTTTGGCTGCTGATATTAATTATTGATCATTAATGATCAATAATTAACAGATGCAGACGCATCTGGAGATGCATCTGTTTGATTACAGCGTGGTTTTTTCATGTTTTTTTCATTTTTGCCGTCAGATTTTGGGGTTTTGTCTCCTCAGAGCAACATTTGTATATATATACATATATATATATATATATATATATATATATATATATATATATATATATATATATATATATACACATATATATATATAAATGTATGTTTATTAAAAAAATATACAAATATATATTAAAATACAAACAGTATATATGCTTTTCATATTGTATTCCTCAGAATATAATATTTCATAATATTCGATAAAGCATTGATCAAAATAAAGATTTTCAGTCAAGTCTTTTTTCAGATAATTAAAGACATAAATCAGAAGTCTGCAGTAAACAAGAGCTGGACATTAAATCCTTTGCAGTAAATAAAGACATTTAATTAGTGAGATAACCTCAGAACAAACAGACTTACTGGAATAAAAGCTCTCTGCGTGGAAAACAAATGGAAGTTAATTCTTGCAGGAATCTGCAGGAAAGGAACCCGGGGGAGGCGCGCTGCGGCCGGCGGGACCAGCCTGGGTCCGCCGCTGAGGTCCCGGAGGAAAGAGCCGTGAACCCGCAGATGAGTCCGCTGCAGAGCGCTCCTCTTCGGGTGTGAGCTCAGCGCGCCTCGCTGAGGGAGAGGAGGAGGAACTGACGCGCACGCTGCCGGAGACATGTGTACGCGCCTTTTGCATGTGTCCGCGCAGCTTCTTGTGCAGCATCTCAGAGGCAGAAGCTCAGAGACGTTTCCTCTCGTTTCATGTTTTAACGGCTTCAGTCTGCTTGTGCTCACGCTGCAACTTCTTGATGTTCATCCTGATTTTATGATCCACAGCTTGTTAAATTCATTCATCTGGAACACAAAAGGGAACTTGCTTTTCTCCTCAAGTTTACAGAAAACTGATTTAAAAGTTACTTCATACACGTCAATGTTATGAGCTTTAACATTCAGTTTAGTGTTGCGGCTTTGAGTCAGTTTCAATTTAAATTGGTCAAAGAAAAGTGAACGCCATGGTAAATATTTACAATTAAGATATTAAATACACTAAATAGATGGCCTCTGTTGTGGAACCAGAGGCATTCAAGGTCCTGGAGGAAAGTTTAGGCATTTTGTCTCAGCGAATCTGAAACTACAGGTCACGAAATGTGCAGTAAACTAGAAAGATTTAACTTACTTGAAACTAACTTTACAGATATACTTTTAAGTGATATTTTATGACTTTCATACGAGGACAAACATGCTACAGACGTGTTCTATCAACCATATACGGAAATAAACCCAATTCAGTAACAAACTGCTATATGAACCCCTTCACTGGACTTGAGTGTTTTCTGTACATTATACTTTTTGAATTTCACGTTGAGTCACATGACCACGAGGCCGTTTGCTGCACTTCGGGTTCAACACCTTCAAAAGAATACTCACAAAACTCAGAGTTCAAGTGAAACTGAATGTTTGACGCACAAATAAAGACAAACCCAGTTTTATATAGATTTTCAAAACTTTATAAAACACGAGCATTAACAAACTAGTTCTGATGGTTTCATTAATAATGTGACCAGTCCGCCCCGTCGCTGGAAACGTTCTGCCCTCTAGTGGCGGCGCTCAGCTGTGGCGCCGCTGATGAAGATGAGGCCTCCAGCATCTGCTCTTCCTCAGTGCGGTTCTGCCCTCTAGTGGCAGCGATTGGCTGCGTCACCAATGAAGACGAGTTAGCCGGCGTCACCGATGAAGACGAGTTAGCCGGCGACATCAGCAAGAGGTTCTTCACGTCTTGGGCCACGTGCCCCACCACGCTGCCCCCTCGCCCGCTGCCAGAGGAATCTGAGAGAAGGTAAATAAGGTTATATGTACTAATACCTGCCAGAAATCACAACTACACAGAAGTACCGCAGTGGTAGAGAAGGGCGACCCGCCGCATGTCCGTCGCCGTCAGCCGGACCCGCTGGCCCATATCCGCCGCAGCCACGCTGGCCACGATAGTCGGTTGGCCGTTGGCTGAAAAGAAGTTGCTGACACAAAACAGAAAAGATCAAAGTCACGTGATCCAGTCGCCCTCAGAGGAGAGCAGCGGCGGCGCGTTACCTTCCGTAGTGCAGGATGGACGATATGTCGTAGCTGAGGTCAAAGGTCGTGCCGGCGATCTGCTCAAAGTTTCTCTCCTTCCCTGAAACACAGCATTATCACTCTGGAGGAATGTTTCATCTGTGTTCACCCGCAGGAGCTACACTCAGGAGGAGCCACACCTGAATGCTACTCTGCGGAGCTACAACCCAAATCCCGTACTGTCGCACAAACTACAGCTTGTAAAGTACTTCCTGTTTCTCTTCAGTTGACGAGTCCCATTAGACTGAATACACGATCAAAACGCAGTACAAGTACACGAGTATCAGCAGCAGTTACTTTACCCGGCAGTATGTTCTCTGTGAGGACCTTGATGTAGGGCCCGCGGTCCGTCCTTGTGTGCTCGTGGTGGAAGCCCACCGCGTGCAGGATCTCGTGCACAATGTTACCCATAACGCAAGTGGGGCCGATGAACAGAGACTGCCCACCGCCGACAAAGCCGACGAATGAGGCGCAGCTGAGAAGGTTTCAGTCGTTAAAAGTGCATTCATATTAACATGAATATTTATATTAACGTGTATGTACACAACAGTAAACAATACGCACCCCTCGCTTGTCTGGAAGTGCAGGTAGTCGGCCTCGTCGGTCCTCTTGGGGAAGGTCAGGCAGGTGTGCTTAGACAACATTGCCAAGGCAGCCAGGACGTCTCCTCTCCGTGCGGCTAAACAACAATAACATGAGCACAAACACTCAGGAGCATGACATGAAGACGGAGGCTGCTCACCTAAATTTGGATCGATCATGTACGGGATCACATGAGTCGGCCAAGCCACACCCACTGCATTACGGTCGCTCTGTGGAGGCAAACAATCATTAAAAACAAACATGACAAATGCACACGTGAACGCACAGCTCTGCAGCGTCGAGGCTGTGGGGCAGCAGCTCCTCAGAGTCTGCAGCACTGTGTTGATGTGAAGTCATGGAACCAGAACATTACAGCTTTGTTTATTATGCTGGGTACTTGAACTCACCAGCTGCAGCAGGTCTCCCTCCATCACTGCGTGGTCCTGAGACAGCAGCTCTGTGTGGAATGAGAGCAATAAAAAAACTTTATTATATTATTTTATCAGCTAGATACAAAAAACAGACGTGGAAGCACAACCTTCTACAGTTTCCGGGTCAAAGTCATGGTACTTCGGCTCATCCATGACCTCCATGACCTCATCCTGTGGCGACTCTGCAGGAACAACACACTTTACACACAAAGAAACACACTCACACAGCACATTGATGCAGCTCCTCTCTGGTCGATTAGACAACGTACCAGCTGCTCGGAGCGGACTGCAGGCGCCTGAAAGGAAACAGACCATAAGGAGAGGTTCTCCAGAAGGAGAAGAGGAGAAGTTCTCCAGGCGAGAAGAGGAAGAAGTTCTTCAGAAGAGAAGAAGAGGTTCCTCCAGAAGGGGAAGAGGTTCCTCCAGAAGAGAAGAGGAAGAAGTTCTTCAGAAGAGGAGGTTCTCCAGTAGAGAAGATGTTCTCCAAAACAGAACCAGCAGGAGGTCTCACCAAGGCGCGAGGCTTCCAGCAACAACAATGCAGGGAGCACGAGCTGCAGCATGACGTCAGAGGGTCGGACAGCGTGGTGCAATCAAGGACTCTTGTCTCCTTTAGTAGCAGCAGCTGAGCCTCATTACGCAGCTGCTGCTGATCGGGATGACGTCACTGTTCACTTCACAGCTGAAGTCACTTCAAGAGATTGTTGTTCAGTAGTTTTATACACACGAGACAAGTGTTATGAAGGGTTAAATATAATAACGTATAATATTTACCTATCTGTCTTATCCATCTCTCTATCTATCGTCAGTTCACGTTAACCACAGCAGGACCGCTGTGGAGCTTTTCTGGTGGTTTCCGATCCGCCAATGAAGACAAAGAAGAAGAAGCACTTCCGGTCTGGATACAAACACATGGGCTGAAACCTCTCGACGTAACGTTGTTTTAATCTTATAACGAGCTTTAAATAAAGGACGCGTTCTGCCGGAACGTTTCACCTCCTCCACTTTGTTGTAATAACTCATTAAAGCTAAAAGTGACTTTTCTCTGAAACACGTAACTACATCAGTGTGTTGTTGTTAGCTTACATGCTAGCTTAACATGCTAATAACAACGTCAACAAAGTTATTGCTTGTTTTTGGCTTAACATAGTTTCTATTAACGAAGTCAGAGATCAAACAGCTAGCGACGAAAATGATTTAATGTAGACAGTTAATTACATACAAGGATGTGTTTAAGTACATACATTAGTGAGTAAAGTAGTCCGAAGTAAAAGTATGGATCACTGAACGTTTTGTTGCACATTAACTCCTTTTATAGCCGGGTTATTGTATGAGATTATCACGTGATGTGACGTCATATTTTCAACTGCTTGATGAAATTGAAAATAATCTAAAAAATGTTTTTGGTTTGTTTTGTTTTTCGGTCTTCAGCTTGCTACGGTTTAGTCATGACGCGATGGGCGAGAGCCAATAACATCCACAAGCACAAGCCAGCAGAGGCCACGCCATGGACGCAGCTGAGGGGGGGAGGAGGAGCAGGAGGAGCAGGAGGAGCAGGTGGAGCAGGAGGAGCAGGAGCACGTCCAGGGCCCCCAGGCAGCCCCAACCAGGGCCTCCAGAGGGATCGCCATAGAGGGACCCGGCCCGGAGGATCAGCTGTGAAGAAACCCAACCGTCCGAAGAAAGACTACGTGAGCGAAGATGTCAACGGTTTTCTGGAGTTCCTGCAGCAAAGTGGTCGCCCTCTGCCTCGGGGAAGCGGAGGAGGAGGAGGGGAGCTCCGGGAGGAGCTGGAGACGGCGCTGAAGAAGGACCGAAGACGAGAGGACAGAAGAGTGAAGAGGCAAGACGATAAGAAGAGCAACATGGTGAGTGTGTCACGACGGAAGACGTTGTTTAAGCTTTAAACACTCACTGGCGTCCTACTTTTCTTCTTCTTTTTGTGAAATTTATTGTTTTAATTCAGGCTCCTTGTCTCCTCATCTCCTTCCTTTCCTGCAGCTGTGTTTTAACTGCAGGAAGCCCGGCCACGGCTTGGCCGATTGTCCCGAGGCCGACCGCGACGAGGAGATGGGCCGAGGCATCTGCTACCGCTGCGGCTCAACCGAGCATGAGATCCAGAAGTGTCGAGCAAAAGTGGACCCGGCTCTGGGTGAGGACACGGGGGGCACCCTAGGAAGAGGGGAGGGGCACCCGGGTGAGACGACCGCTCCATTGCTTGCTCTCTAACGCTCCTCTGTGTCGCAGGAGAACACCCGTACGCTAAGTGCTTCATCTGCAGTAAGACCGGACATCTGTCTAGAGGCTGCCCGGATAATCCCAAAGGCCTCTACGCTCAAGGTTCAGACGCAGATATTCCCCATGAATATACATACATACATTTATTTATATATCTTCCAGCAGTTTAAATGTCCGTCTGTGTCCTTGCAGGAGGCGCCTGTCGTGTTTGTGGCTCAGTGGAACATTTCCAGAAGGATTGTCCTGAACATCAGGCTGCAAGTGAGTCTTCCTCTTCAAATGCAACATACATGATATAACACATGCTATTGTGTGTACATTTATATGATACTCATAGTACCCGGCTTATTAAGCTTTAGTTTCTAAGCTGTAAACACAAACAGCTGATTGGTTGATTCATCTCACCCAAAACTTTATTATTTACATTTCTTCACGACGCCAAAAGATTTCCACCAGTGAATTAAATTGTGAATGTCAACGATGTCGTCATCAGATGTGTCAATGACGGTGGTTGATAGTTTTATTAAGCCGTGTAGCAGAGATGTGTTTTATATTGAAACACTTCCCTCTCGTCCCTCTTCCTCTTCGTCCCTCTTCCTTTCTGTCCCTTCAGCAAACTCGGTGACGGTTCCTTGGTTGTCCAACAACATGAGCGCTGACCACGAGGACGTCTTCCTCCCGGTGAAAACTCCCAAACCCAAAGCAGCCAAAGTGGTGATGTTCTGAAGCAGCGGCTTCTGTCTCCGGACTCGAGCATGCGGACTGAACACCGCTGTACGTGAAAGACATTTATACGTTCGGACTTCATTTGTGGATTCAGGAGACTTTTTATGACGTTTATTGTTCTGTATGGTGTTCTTTCTCCAGACCATTAACTCTCAAACTTCTAGAACGTCTCTCATATTTGACATAATCTGCATGGAATTTCAATAATCTCTGTAAAAAATAAAAAAACCTGAATAATAAATGGATGTAATATTAAATAAAACTGTTATTTTCAGACAAACCTAAAAAACCTTACAAAAAGCGTTTTGTAGAATCATTCCACAGATGACAAGTCTGCATGTGCAGCTGTAATGTTGCGCCTCTGCCACTCGGGGGCAGCACCGTGGCTTCAGAAAGTGATGAAGATGAGTTGTTTTTAACTTATTTTTTCCTTTTTTAAAGAAACGTCAGTAAACAAAAGGAGGAAAAAAGGGGAGGGATCTTTATCTCATAGAGATGAGGAGGAGGAGGAAGGTGTAGATTCATACAATCAAAACAAAATGCACATTTTCATATAAATAAATAACAAAATATTCAAACAAAAGCTTGACTTTAATGCTAAATTTGTCATATTTCTTTCTCTCATTCCTCAGTTTCTCGTGTGTGTGTGTGTGTGTGTGTGTGTGTGTGTGTGTGTTGCATTCTCTCTCCTGACCACCAGGGTGCGACTCCTCTGGTTGTATAGAAGTCTATACTTGATGTGTTAAAGCTGCATTCTCTCTCCTGACCACCAGGGGGCTGACACCAGATACTCCTTGTCAGTCCATATATGGTGACTTCCTGTTTATCGCCCCCTGATGGCCGTCAAAAGAACTTGAAGCTGTGGTTCTTGTACTCGTGTTTTTACTGAATTCAGCATCTTGTTTGTGTTTCAGTTTGAGTCAAACTCCAAAACTCATCAGAATGATTTACAGAAGAAACACATTAAGGAGCCTCTTCTTCTTGTGTAAATATAAATGTAGGCTGTGGGGGGCGTTGGCCTCCTGGAGGTTGACCCCTCCCCCTGGTCTCTCTCATGGAGGAAGACTGCAGCCAGACAGCTGCTGATTGCACAACTTACCCCGAAGCTTCATCCACAGGAGTGTGTGTGTGTGTGTGTGTGTGTGTGTGTGTGTGTGTGTGCGCATCTCGTAACAAAGCACAGAGGCTTCATTCTTCAGTCTCTGGTTCCACTTTAAGCTCTGAATCTGTTGTCTTTGTGTTTATTGCTCAACATCCCCACGGTCTGACGTGCCTCTACCATCGTATGCGTTGTGACGGGTTGTGATGAGATCTTCCTCGACCATCGTGATCCCAAGAGGATGAACCAGACGGACTTTTCATTCGGCGCCGAGATGAGGTCAACATTTGTGTCTGAAACCTCCAGAACTAAATAGAGCTGTCAGCGTCAGCTGTATTTATTGCTAGTTAGCTTGTGTTAGTGTGCCAGTTAGCTTGTGTTGGTGGGCTTGTTAGCTTCTGTTAGCGTACTAACATGCTAAAACTCACTTGGTAAACATTCGCATGATAGCACCTTAGGATGTTGACCTCTCTGCTTCTGCTGGATGACCGACGGGAAGGACTTCCTGTTCAGACCGGAGGGAAACGTTCGGATGACCCTCATCTTTTCCCCTTCCTCACCCTCATCCAGCAGCTTTCGATGGTCGAGGTTTCGACCTGAAAGCGGCTAAAAGTAAAAAGATTATTACAAGAGCCAGAAAAGAAAACAAAGCGAGTTCTGTTTTTTTTTAATTTTTTTTTTTAACAATCTTCTTCAATTTGTTTACCCCTGGAACAGAAAAACTAAATATCCCTCTGACTTTAATTTTCTAAACAATAAAGCGTTGCTTCATCTCGCTTTCGCAGTAAATATCCATAACCCCAACCAGGCCCTGATCTGTCAGCTAATGAACTCTTCTACGTTTATGAACTGTTTTACAGATGAACTTCACAGCAATATTACAGGTTCAACGTCTTGACCGAACAGCCACATGGCACTGGAATAGTTTTTCAGCCACGAACGTAGACTTTATGAAAGAATTCAAAACAAAGAGAAAGTAAAAGCTTTAACACATGAAGCATAGACTTCTATACAACCAGGGGAGTCACCCCCTGGTGGTCAGGAGAGAGAACGCAGCTCTAACACATGAGGCGTCAGCTTGCCTTCTGACTGTAACGGACAGATGAATGAGGTCTCAGGACCCAGACCTACCAATGACGGGTCCAGGACCTCAGTAGGTCGGTCCTCGGGCAGACAGGAAATGCTCATTACCTAAAGATGGAGCTGGCAGTCATTATGTGTCCATGTATATGCGCACGTGTCCGCTGGAGGCGGTGAGGTGGAGGAAGGAAGGATCCCCAAGCGGCATAGATGAAAGTGAAGTGGTAATGACAGGGAACCTGAAGGCCCCGTGTGGATCTGTGACGAGTGGAGTGCGTAAGATGGTCGGGCCCTCAGGCAACACCAGCAGCCACGAGCATGTTTCTGTTTATCTGACTCGTAAAGAGTCACTCGGCCACTTCTGTAGAGTTCCCCATCACTAATAAAAGTCTATTCACCAAGTTGATAGCTGAGTTGCAGAAAGAAAGAGCCGTCAGAGGATTAAAATCCGAAGCTGAGAACTCTGAGAGAAACCTGTGTTCTTCCTCTTGTGATGATGAACATTTTAACATTGAGCTCTCGAGGATTGACTCTCTTCTGCCTCAAATGGCTGTTTGAGGAACTGGGGTCTTGGGCTTTGTTCCTCAACACCAGAGGTTGCTGCTTGATTAAATATAAATATATATCTTCTTTAAATGTATTTCCATGGTAGAGACATCTGAAGCCAAAACTCTGGGCTTCAGTCACTCTTTAACTCACATCAGATCTTTCTCCAAAGAAATGACCTGTTCTCTTTTCTATCGCTGTGAATACACTCTTTATTCTGACACACACACACACACACACACACACACACACACACACACACACACACACACACACACACACACAGACACACACAGACACACACGTCTCACTGCTTGGTTGAACGTCTCCACGTGGTGCGTTCAGGAGCCCGTTGGCCCTGGTCGTGGCAGCAGAGCTGCAGTCACAGAGAGAACTTAACCAGTGTTTTAATATCTCTTCACATCAAACTGCAGAGCGTGTTGAGTATAAGTATCAATATTGCTTTTTTTTTTAAATGATAAAGCTGATTATTGAGCAGAAGCTTCAGATTATTTATTATTTGTTTGAGCCTTAAATCAACAGAACAAAGGAGCTCTGATCGACTTCCTGTTTATTTAAATTAAATTAAGGAGCTGCATGATGAGAAACACAAGAGGAAAAACAGGAAGGAGTTACTGGATCCAGTCAAACATTTAAACAAACAGAGAACAGAGCAGAAGGTCATCCCTGAGCCTTTTTGATGAGGAAACCAGTTCTCCCAGTACAGCTCCCACCACCTCAGAGGAACAAGAAGCACAGAGCCAATGTTCAGATTATTTACTACAGTACAAGTACTAATACTACAGTGTAGAAATACTCTGTTAGAAGTATGTCAGTACTATCAGTAAGATTAAGTTAAAGTACTCTGTTGTACTATTGGTGTATATTCTATCATTAGAGTTTAGCTGGAGCTCATTTAGAAATATTAACTATTACTAATCATAAATAAAACACTATTTTGGACAAATAAATTCAATACCACCACTACTCTCAAACATGTTATTAAACAAATAAAACACGACAAACAACTACTTCTAAAAATAACAACAATAACCATAATCACATGTGTTTTCGTTTCCTCCAGAGACAGAACAAATACGACGATAAAAGAAAATCACTCATTAATGCATCAATAATTATAATTATATAATAATTATATATTATTCTGAGACGAGCCATTCAGCATAATGAGTACTTTTACTTGTGATACTTTAAGTATACTTTGAATTGTCCTTTAATGGAGTATTTCACTGTAGTAATACTACTTTTACTGAAGTATTCCTCCCTCCTGATTTAACCGGCTCCGTCGCTTGATGATGACGTTGCGCCACTGTCGCGGGATCTGCTGTGAGTTCAATACACGAAATTTAGTCCTGAAGACGACCCGTCAGCAGGTGAAGCTCCAGGTGAGACCCGCCGTCCAGTTGTTGTTCTTGTTCTTGTTGTTGTGTTACTGTTGTTGTTGGAGGACCGTTCTTCTTCTTCGCTTCTCCTAAAACGGGTTGCAGCTGTGTGTTTACATTCTGTCTGTGTGACTAGAGGAGGGCAAGAACCTTCACTAAGTATTAGTACGTTTACTAAGTATTAATACCTATATTATGTATTTGTACTATCACTAAGTATTAGTACATTTTTATTATGCATTAGTACATTCACTAAGTATTAGTACCTTTATGTCACTTAGTATTAGTTCAGTAAAGGTCCTAATACTTAGTGTAGTAAAGATAATACTACTGCAGTAAAGGTACTACTACTTACTGCAATAAAGGTAATACTATTTAGTGTAGTAAAGGTACTAATGCTTAGGGTAGTAAAGGTAATACTCCTTAGTGCAGTAGAGGAGATACTACTTGGTGTAGTAAAGGTACTAATACGTAGTGTAGTAAAGGTAATACTACTTAGTTTATTAAAGGTGATCAATAATGTACAAAATACAATATGAGTTCATTTAACTTATGCACAGTTTCATACAGTTTCTTCTTAATTTCTTGACTTGCATATTTTCCCTCTTGGTTCATATTTAATAATCGTGTGTGGGGTAATAAAGTTTTGTGTGTTTGTAGCTCGGTGGTTTCCACCGGCCTCACAGGGTCTCTGACGGTTCACAGATGCTCGTTTCCTTCAGAGTTTCCTTCAGAGCTTCCTCCTGAGCTTCCTTCTGAGATGCCTTCTTTCCAGAAAACAGCAGCTTGGACAACTTTTCAGATGATTGTGAGTTAAACAGGCGTACCAACAATAACATCCTCTGACTGTTTGTTTGTTTGTTTGCTTACTTGTCGTCTGCAGGATGAGTGTGTCAGTGCGCGGGGTCCGCGTCTCGTCGGAGCCTGACTCCTCCTACTTCCTGCGGGTGGACTGGAGTGGGCGGGGCTTAGGCTCAGGCTTCCAGCTGCTGCTTACTGACGGACAGAGCGCTTGGAGAGGAGATGGTGAAACCAACACTCACACTGCATCACCTGATACCTGGACCACACACACACCTCTTATGTTGGACCACACACACACACACCTCTCACCTCACCTGTTGGACCACACACACACACACACACACACACACACACCTCACCTCTCTTATGAACCTTTAGACCTCGTTGACCTCTCAGCTTCACTCACTGAAGAGTTATTAGTTTAGCAGCTTGTTGGCTACTTTTCCTTAAAGGGACAGTTTGGAGCATTTAGTGACTTCTCTCTCTCTCTCTCTCTCTCTCCTCCCCTCCCACCCAGTGAGCGAGGTGAAGGTGAGCGAGGAGGCGGAGGAGCTGGAGATGCAGACGGAGCGGTACGTCCATGACCTCCATCAGGCGCTGACGGAGGCTGAGAGCTCCTACAGCTTCACGCTGACTCCGCCTCCAGCCGACCGGTATGCCGACGTCACGCTGGCATACGAGAAGGTCCAGAAGGACATCTCGGTGAGTGTGTGAGCGCGTGTGTGTGTGTGTGTGTCCCTCCTCCGGGCATACAAGTCACACGGTTGCATTCAAAAAAGCCTTAAAAGTTAAAACAGCCGGTGGTTGAGGTCGAGAGTCGCGGACGTTTCCCCGTGGCGTCGGTGAGGCGTTCGAGGACTTCTCTTCCGCTGGACATCTTAGCGCTCCGGGAAGAAACTGGTTTTCTGTACGGCCAGTCCGAGCCGAGTGATGAAACGCGAGCGTTGTTTCACGTTGTTGCGTCACGTTGTTGCGTCACGTTGTTGCGTCACGTTGTTGCGTCACGTTGTTGCGTCACGTTGTTGCGTCACGTTGTTGCGTCACGTAGTTTCTTCATGTCATTGTTTCTCCGTTAAAGTGTTGTGTTTGTCCTCATGTGCTTCAGATACATTTAAATCTTCACAGCTTCAGCAAACTGTTCACAGCTTCAGTGTTCATTCATTCATGATGTCATCATGCTGTGTGTAACCGCACCGTGAGCTTTAAGCGAGGAGGATTTTTTCACGTTCTTCTGGACCACTGAGAAGCTCTGGTTCTTATGGACCACTGAGAAGCTCAGGTTGAATAGAAATAACCTCTGATCTGAGGTTAGCTGTGTGACGGAGACACACATCCTCGTTGCCATGGTAGTTATGACACAATAGAAATGTGAAGTGCGTCTTCGGAAGGAAATGACTCAAAGCTTCTGTTCTTAAAAGATGGATTTACAGAAGTGTGCCGGGACAAGTCGCGAATATGAATATGAGTATGAGCCTCTTGCTCAACGTGACCCAAAAGAACATGGAATAATGTCATCATCAGAGGCTTTGCTCTAATACACACACACACACACACACACACACACACACACACACACACACACACACACACACACACACACACCACACACACATACACACACAAGAATGGGGGAAGAATTTATTTTCTTTGAATCAGAATCAATACTTTTGGACTTTTGGGGGAAAAAGGGCTGCTGTCGCCGTGGTAACACATCTGATCTGTTTATGTGCCGCCTGGAAAAAAAAACTCATTTCATGGAAACTGTGACTCAAATCTTTCATTTTCAGAAAATGAAAACTGATCATTTTATTCTCCTTCTAAGTGTCGTCTTTTCCTGGGACAAAAAGCATAACTCCTTTATGAAGACTTAATACATCATTACATAACTGATTAGGCATCAAACCACCGGGTATTTATAGTCGTGGACATTGTGCCGTCGCTCGGTGGTTTGTAGACGCTTTGAAGCCTTAACTTCGGCTTTTTGTCCGTCGCCATCTCTGTTCTTCCTGCGACCTGTGAACAGGAAGTGACCATTTAAGGACTGAGGCGTGACGTAGTCGCTACCTGTAGTCATTAGTTCTAATACTTGTGTTATTTTACATGATTTTTTTCTGAATTTTCTTGGGCATAAAATGTATATTTTCAAAAAAGATCAATTATATATGGTATGTTGATCATCACTATGAACATCCAGCATGATATGAGCAAGATTCCCCACAAAAGCCTCCTGGAGCGGTCCTTGAGTTTTCTGCTTCAGGGCCTAAACAACAACCCACATACTAATAATAACACACCTTTTTGGAAAGATAAGGACCTAAATAATCAGAATAATAACAATGACACAAAGAATTGGCATGTTAGTAAGGAGTTTCAGTAAAAAAAAAAAAGACTTATTTTATGGCAAAACATTGTCTGATTCAGGCATGCTGGGTATTGAAATGTTCAGGAGCTTCTGCATGTGCTGCATGACACGGTTTTAGAAATGTGGGTGGATCAGGGAGGTGGTTCACTAGCGGGCGGCTTAAGATGGCGTCTGTGGCTCGGTGGTGGAGCGGGTCGTCTTCTGCTGGGAAGATGGAAGAACCTCCCGGCTGCTCCAGTTCATGTGGACGTGACCTTTGACCCCGCGTTCCTCCCGTGTCGTCGCGTTCACGCTGCTCTGAGAAGCAGAACCCTGCAGATTTGTTCAGAGCAGCTGCAGTGAGACCAGAGCGACTTCTCCATGACGACGCGGCCAGCTGGTCATGTGACGCAGAGAGGGGATCGATGACTGGGACCCGCTCGCCACCGGAGCTCAGAGGAGGTTCTTCCATTTCTGGCAGGGTTCCTTTGAGTCGGAGGTTATTTACTCAACGTTTCTAAGAAGTGAAGTAACAGCTGGCAAACATACGGTAGTAAATAATCAAGAGAGAGAGACCGAGAGAGACAGAGGAGGAGGTTCTGCACGAATGTCAAGGAAATGACTGAAACAGGAAGTTTAAATCTACAATTTGAGTGATTGGTGTGTGACTCCACGCCCTTATAGAACAGGAACAACTTTTAACAAACTTTTGTCTTCAAATAATTTCAATAATTTAAAGTTCATTCGTAACTTTGATTCAACTTAAAGTAACTCCAACTTAAGCAAATGTTGTGGATTATATTTAGAAAGTTTCTCACTATAATTTGAGTTATAACCAATGACAGCGTTAACCCACAATTATTATGGGATGCGACGTTGTTGCACAATGTGTTTGTTTACCGAAGCTAAGCTACGCTGTTACGTTGCGTTGTTACGTTACTTTATGTTGTTACATTGTTGCGTTACTTTGTTCGTCCCGTTTGCAGCGTTTGAGGTAATCTGACATTATTAATAATTGTTTTTCATCTTGCTCCAGTTCAGGTTGGGTTCTGCTCTACTGAAGGTCGTCCCCGAGCCGGCAGAGGCGGTGAGAGAGATACTGGTCCACAGTCTGCAGACGGGGAACTCGCTGGAGAACCGGAACCAGAAGCTGGAGGAAGAGAACCAAAGACTGAGACGAGAACAGCAACGCATCACTGCAGAGTAAACGCAGAACAACCAGAACACACAGAACAATGATAAATTAAGTCCATTACACTTCCAATACTTTGGGTTCTGGTACTTGGACCCACGGTCTAGTTTGTGGATGCACATTGTTTATGTTTGTGTCGCTGCATGTCACAGATTGAAGCGGTACGCTGAAGGTAAAGAAGCCCTGGAGGTGGAGCTGTACTCTCGCTTTGTTTTGGTCCTGAATGAGAAGAAAGCAAAGATCCGCAGCCTCCAGGAAGCTGTGACACACCTGCAGGAAGCCAGGTACGCTTCTGGTGCTAAAACCTCAACCCACTTCAACTGCTTTCATCTTTCTCTTCAACACGTCAACTGCTATTATCTCTTTCTCTTCAACACTTTCACTGCTTTCACATCACTCTCTTAAAGACACAGCCCAGCTGCTTTCAGTCAGGAATGGATGACACTTACACTCACTTACACTCACTAACACTCACGAACACGTCGACTGTACTCGGTATTTATCCTTTGGACCGACGCTTGCACTTCTGTCTTCTCTGACAACTTGAGTGACGCTTCAAACGCTTCCACTTCCCCCAGCAGCTGGCACACTTCACGTCGTTTCAAACAAGAGAAATGATTCAACTGCACATTTTCAACACCCTAGTTGAGCAATTTGTTTCTCAACTTTTTGCACAACAAAGATGTCCGACAGCGGTTCCTGTGATTCATCTCCATTAGAGTTATGTGACGTTCATGAGTGTTTGTTTTCAGGACGTTTTAAACTAATATCTGTTACTTTAGATCTAATCTGCTCTCTGTCGTAGCTCTAACGGACAGAAACAGAAGAAACAGGATTCGGTAAAATCTCATCGAGCAGCAGGCGAGGAGGAGGAGGAGGAAGAGGAAGACTATGGAGGAAGTACTGACGAAGAGCCGGAGGAGGCCTCCACTTCATCGACTCGGGGTGAGTCTGACCTCCATTAACCCTTCATGTTCCATTAACAAAGGTACATTACATTGTTGTGTTGTTACGTTACACTGTCACGTTGTTCTAGTTCTATACTTCTAGTCCTGGTGTTTCTGGCTCTTTCATTCTGTATATTTTATTTATTGTAGTGGAAAACAAGGCCAGACAGATTAATGTGTGATGGGAGAAAAACGCCTCTGAAACCGGTTTGGGGCTCGGAGAGTCAAAAGCCTCATTTATTTCAACGTACCGGTGATGATGTCATGGTGATGACGTCACTGAGGAGCATTCGTGTTGTCGGACTTCTGCTCTGTATGGAAAAATAATCTTTACTGGAAGACCCTGAACCTTCTGGAGGAGTCAGAGTCCTAGAACGTGTCTTTATGTCGGCGCTGGATTAAAGTTAAAGTGAAGTTACTCACCAGAACCTCTTTGTGTAACACTCAATAAACAAAACATTTGACAACTGAGGAACTTCTCCGTTTTACAGATGAATTCGTCTCATAAACTTGACTGTGAAGCATTTAAAACGCCACTTTAAAGAAGAAGTGCTCAGACACTTAATCCAGCATGAAAAAGAGACTAAAGGATGAAAGGAAACGACCAAAACGCCTCATTAGGCACCCGGATAAACATGAAAGATGCATAATGACAATAAGTAAACATTTAATCCATGTGTTCTATAAAAGATATAAATGAGAGAAGCGTCTCCAGGGAAGTCTGTCAGCCTCTGATGTCAGAGAAGACTCCAGCAATGCTTCCAGCCAGTTGTCTTTTTGGTTTGTGTACAAACAAATAAACAAACAACCCGAGCTGTAAACAGGAAAGGGACGTGAAAACCTCCAATGAAGGAGACGTTTACATGTCAACAGATTGATCCTAAAACACATTTAACTGCCAATGTTTGTCATAATCAAAATAATAGTGTGGTATTAGTGTGCATTGTTATCAATGAGATGTTCTCCATCATGTTGAAATGTGTGTGTGTGTTTGTGTCCTCAGAACGCTCTGCTGCGAACCCATTGGACGACGGGCTGAAGGACCTCCCAGACGTAGCGCCGAGTCGCAAGCGGCGCGTCCGTCACCTGGAGGCCCCTGGGGCGGCGCAGGGCGTCCAGAAAAGGAGGTACGAGACGTCACATGACCGCGAGAAGCGCTTCCTGCTCCTCTGTCGGCTCACGGCGCCTGGTGGGGCGCCTCCCACCGAGAACACCGCACTAAAACACACTTTAAAATGTATTTACATGCACTTTATTGTTCCTAAACCTTCTGTACTGAAGAGCAGACGTCTGGTTTACTGTGTTTCCAGACCCTCCGATGGGGGAAAGCAAACCTCGTAAAAAGCTCTCCGTTGTTGTTCTGCAGCAGAAAGTTCTGGGTTCTAAAGTCACGACTGCAGGACAAGCAGGGTGGGGCCACGAGGTGATTGACAGGTCGACGTGCACCGCGCCTCTACGTCACTCCTCTTTGGTCCAAATATGGTCACTTCCTGTTCACTGGTTGCACAAAAAACAAGATGGCGAGGGACAGGCGCCGAACCGGAGGCTTCAAAACGTCACAAACCACCAAGAGACGCTTATTTGTTATTTATCGTGGCGCGGCGACTTAGCACAGAAGTGTGGAGGAAGAAGTTTCCACTCCGGTTCTGACCGAAGGCGACGCCCAGCTGCTCACCTCCAGGGCCTTTCTCCTCTTTCATCCCGTTTACAGCATTCCTCTGGGCCGGAACGTCAGATTCAGCCGTCAGCCCTTTTTATTGGTTGTCGTCCTGCAGCTTTACGATTTGCTTCCCTCCGTCCTCGCCTTCAGGCGGAGCAGCAGCTGGGGACGAGCAGACCTTCACGTGGAACCCCCAGCTCCATTAACGAGGGCGTGGAACCCGTCGGGTCGCTTGTCAGAAGACTCGGTTCTCCTCTCCGAGCAGAAGGTTTTTGTTTTTTAGAGAACTCGTCCCTGAATGCCACAAATGAACTCGTCAGATAGATGAACACATCGCCGCCCCATGTCCCAGCTGCAGAGATCAGAAAACCCAGACGCCGCCGCAGCGGAGCGAGAACATGAAGCAGCCCTTTGAGTATCTTTGGATATCGGTGAATGACTTCATTCTCAGGTCTCAGGAGCCAAAGTCAGTCAAAGAAACAACCCTCCCTCCGTTTTCTCTCCTTCTCCTTCGTCTCCAAAAGCCTCACAATGCTGCTGCTTTTATACCTCCGTCTCCCTTTTGCCAGCTTCTCGTTTCTGTTTGGGCTGTGGCCGTTTAGAAATGACTCCAGAGACACATCTCACCCTGACAGTGTTTGTAGTGGGGTGAGCTGCAGCGCTGCCAGCGGCTGCATCGCTGCCAGCGGCTGCATCGCTGCCAGCAGCTGCAACGCTGCCAGCGGCTGCGCGCCGCGCCGCATGCAGATGTCCGTGTGCTGCTGCCGGTAGCTGCTTGTGGTGAGGCTTCTGACCAGGAGCTGATGAGCAGCTGGCTGCAGAAGCCGCCTCCCACTGAGCTGGCGAGCAGCAGAGAGAGGCCTTTGTGTTGTGTAGCGTTGTGTTGTGTAGCGTTGTTAAACCTTTGGGGGGGTTCAGGGTTTACTGTTGGCCGCCTTACACCGAGCTATTGTTGTTTTTATTCCATCACTACTCAACCCACTCACCTTCCTCGGAAGAGGAGGAGGAGGAGCAGGAGGAGGAGGTGACCTCAATGAGACTAAATGAAGGCCACATGAGCAGACGTTAGTTAAAGCAGTTGCACAACATTTTTGGAGTAATGTCTTGCTTTCCAGGCTGACGTGAGGTGATTGGCTAATTTGAAGCTGGAAGCAGTCAGTGATTAGCTTAGCTTAGCATAAAGACTGAATGAAGTAGGGAAACGGCTAGCCCCGCCCTCACACTGTGTGCATATAAGACGTATTATCAGTTTACTGACTGAAGTCTCGAGTTCGCCGTCGCCATCTTGGATTGTCGGCCGGAGCCGTTGAACAGGAAATGACCATATGCGGACTGAGGAGGAGGGACGTAGACACCTGTCAATCACTTTGTAGCCCCACCCCCTAAAGCATCCCCTGCTTTATGGTCTGTTTGACTCCAAATGACCATAATTTACTAAATGAACATCATGCTGTATTGAAGAAGAGATTGAGACATAAACTCATGTTTACAATGTTTACTTCTCTCTTGATGTATTCCCTCAGTAGAGTCATTTATATAGACTTCTATACAAACAGAGGAGTCGCCCCCTGGTGGTCAGGATAGAGAATGCAGCTTCAACACATGAAGCATAGACTTCTATACAACCGGATCCTTCAGATCTTACTGTTTTTGTTCCTAATGGACAGATTTCCCAGGAAAAGAAGCGTTCTGGTTCTGTGAACAATGAAACTTCGCTCCAAGCCATCACAGATAATCACTGCAAGACAAGAGACCTGTAGAGTTCTTATAGTCTGCTGTTTGTGACCTGCTAACATGATCCAATCAGCACCAGAGATCTAGAACATTTGTAAAACATGTGGATGCAGTTCTCTGCGGTCGCTTCCCAACTTGAGGATCACGACAAAAATCTAGAGGAGGAAAACATATGTCTGCTCCTCAAATGATGTATTTTATCACGTTTATTACCTCAAAAAAACTAAACAATCTGAGAATCTGTGTCCGGTGGCTGAATGAAACGAGCAGATATTTTGGCTCCCCGTGTGCCCAATGCCTCCTGAGCTTACCCTCACCTCGCTGGGTGGGGAGGAGGGGGGACCCCCCCCCCCCCACGTGTTGGGTCTCCGGCGGTCCTCCGTGGCTCAGCTTCCTCCTCTCCAGTGAACGCGTCTCTTGTTTCCTCTTAACCGGTTCCAGCAGCGCGGCGCTGCTCGTCCTCCAGTTGGAAACCATTTGAAGCAGCTCGGGGGCCTCAACGTTTCCGTCCAACATTAATCTTTCGTTCGAAACCATATCTGCTTTTATCTCTGAACATCCGGAGTCCTCTGGTTGTATAGAAGTCTATGCTTCATGTGTTAAAGCTGCGTTCTCTCTCCCGACCACCAGGGGGCGACTTCTCTGGTTGTATAGAAGTCCATGCTTCATGTGTTGAAGTTAAATCAACCCTAGAACTTCTTACAGGATCAACAGACTCATCTTAAGGTCTCAAAGGATCCATAGAAGCACCTACAAGAACCCCAGCATATGTTTCAATGATTTTAAGATCCTCCTGAATCAACTCTAGAACCTAAAGCCTAAAGCATCACTACAACCATCCAAGGATCCCTAATGATCCTTTGAGACACCAAATGAACCCCACAGCAATCACTAGAATCACTACTATCTTTCTCTCGACGAGAAAGCCAACAACCGCACTTCCCAAAATGTCAAACGATTTCTTTCTGACTGATAATCGCTCAGTGGTTCTGGTTCTGGTCCCTTCTTCCCCTCCTTTTTCCTTTGCTACCCATCGTGATCCTTCCTTCATCCTGACATCTTGTTTCCTGACTCCTAAACATCCCAAGTTGTTCCCTTTAGATTATATGAGTTTATATAGACCTGAGGACTGTGACCATGAGGCGCACACACACACACACACACACACACACACACACACACACACACACACACACACACACACACACACACACACAGGTATATAAGCTGCCCATGTGTTTCTAGTCTCGCTGCTTATGGGCCACATGATACACTTCCCGTCTCAACAGGAAAACTCTCCTGTAAACCAGCCTCATTAGCCCGCTGACCTGTGTGTGTGTGTGTGTGTGTGTGTGTGTGTGTGTGTGTGTGTGCGTGTGTGTGTGTGGCACAGGAACGACCCCCCTGCAGCATCCAGTAAGCAGCAGTCGCCCCCCCAGCGCTCCTCAGATGCTGTTTCAGCAGCTTCAGCTGTGGAGGACCTGTTTGATGACTTCTGACCCCTCTGGACCGGTTCCAGTGGCCTGAGGAGAGAACCCACTGGTTTCACTGGTTTTCATACGACATTCAGGAATGAAGGGTGGTGGATCGCAGCAAAGATATTCATAACGAACTGTTCCTGTAAAAAGATACAGATGGGTGAAAGCACCAAAAGGATCACTAGAACCACCGAAAGGACTCATTGAACATCCTTAATGATCACTAGAACCACCTAAAGGACTCGAAGAACATCCTTAATGATCGCTAGAACCACCTAAAGGACTCGAAGAACATCCTTAATGATCGCTAAAACCACCTAAAGGACTCATAGAACATCCTTAATGATCACTAGAACCACCTAAAGGACTCATAGAACATCCTTAATGATCACTAGAACCACCTAAAGGACTCATAGAACATCCTTAATGATCACTAGAACCACCTAAAGGACTCATAGAACATCCTTAATGATCACTAGAACCACCTAAAGGACTCATAGAACATCCTTAATGATCACTAGAACCACCTAAAGGACTCATAGAACATCCTTAATGATCACTAGAACCACCTAAAGGACTCATAGAACATCCTTAATGATCACTAGAACCACCTAAAGGACTCATAGAACATCCTAATGTTCTTCTTCAGGTCCTTCATACGGGTCTTTAAACTCGTCTCGGCTCTACATCACAAAGTCTTTAATAACTGCAGAACTTTCATCTTTTGTGTTTGTCGTCTTGGTGATTTCTACATTTTTTATGAACTTGTCTTTTTAACATTTATACATAATAAAAGGTTTGAACGTGTTTCAGTTTTCATGCAAATTAAAACATTGTGTTTTTTTTAATCATAAACGTTAACCACTCAAACCCTCAACCCTCCTTACGTCCTCTACGATCCTCCTTACGCCCTCTACAACCCTCCTTACGCCCTCTACAACCCTCCTTATGCCCTCTACAACCCTCCTTAAGTCCTCTACAACCCTCCTTATGCGTTCTACAACCCTCCTTACGCCCTCTACAACCCTCCTTACGCCTTCTACAACCCTCCTTACGCCTTCTACAACCCTCCTTAAGTCCTCTACAACCCTCCTTAAGTCCTCTACAACCCTCCTTAAGTCCTCTACAACCCTCCTTATGCGTTCTACAACCCTCCTTACGCCCTCTACAACCCTCCTTACGCCCTCTACAACCCTCCTTACCCCCTCTTACGCCCTCTACAACCCCCCTTACACCTTCTACAACCCCCCTTACACCCTCTACAACCCTCCCTACGCCCTCTACAACCCTCCTTACGCCTTCTGGTCGACCTTCAAAAGGTCTCTGCCCACTTGACCCATTGTCCCAGTATCATTATGGTCCCATTAAACCCGTTAAACACAACTGTTCTTAAGGTGAAGACAATTCCTCTCTGTGCACACAAACAGATTGTGATCTGTCTTTATTGTATTTTTATTGCGTCTCTTACAAGTTGTCTTTAAGGAACTGAAACAGAGGAGTGACCCTCTAACGTCTCTCCTCTCGGGCTTCCCCTTTACCCTCCCTCTCTTCCTCCCTCCTTCTCTTCCTCTCTCCTTCTCTTCCTCCCTCACTCCTCCTCTGGGTGGTGTGTTACAGAGGGAGGCGTGTACATGCCCCTCCCCTCCCTGTGTGACAGCAGCGTGTTGAAGGGATGTGAACTCACAACCTCCTGAGAGGAGAGAGAGAGAAGAGAAGAGGGAACAGAGGAGAAGATAGAAGAAGAGAGAGGAGAAGAGCAGCAGCGAGCATCTGCAGGAGACGATCCTCTGAGACGATCCTCATCCTGAGACTTCCCTCTCTCTGGAAAGTTAGAAGATAAAACGACAACCAGGAAGAGGATTTAATATTTTATTTTTATTTATTTAAAACTTACGAGGTAAGGAGACGTTTACATGATGGAGTTAATGCACTGAATATTCTGAAAGGTTTTAGAACACGTGATTTTTTTTTGTTCCACTTTGATCATTGACTCATTGATCAGGATTTCCCTCCATTCTAAACACCTCACTGAGAAATGAGAGATGAAGTTATAAATGTTGAACTAAATACGAAGTACACAGTGATAATACACAGTTTTTGTATTTAAAGTAGTATGGGTTAAAATACTCATAAATATGAGTTCATGTACATTTGGTGCATAATATGTTTGCAGAGGTGAAAGTACCAAACAGGAAGTTAATACATTAAAACATTTATTAAATATGTAATTTCACTTTTTAATTTAAAGTTGAAAATAATTTTCTGGTTTCAGTTTCTTTGAGATTCACAAAGAAAATCACACATTGTTTTTGTTGTCTGAAACATTAAATTCAGGATAAAAGAAGACTATTATTTAATTTATTAAAGTAATAATCAGCTTATGAAACGATAATAAAAAAAATCATATTTTTAAAATTAAAAAGTGAAAGAAATAGAAGTATTATGAGCAAAATATACTTAAAATGTGCAGTAAAATTACACATTAAGCAGCATCAATAACCCCAACAGTAATATTATGCATCATAATGTATTATTCATGTTTCTTGCTGAAGTAAAGTTTCTCTGCTGCAAGTTACCTGCAGGTCATGACATCGCCGCTTTGAGAGCCAATCACAGTGCGGTATGAAAGAGACGTGAAGCCGCTGGTCGATTCTGTGTTTCTGAAACATATCCAGAAAGAAGATTACAACTGTTTTTGTGTATTTATGTTTTAAAAGTATATCTGTAAGAAAGAAAGTTGTGAGTGCAGCAGAAATGCTCCCATCACTGCTGTCATAAAAGAGAGAGAGAGAGAGAGAGAGAGAGAGAGAGAGAGAGAGAGAGAGAGAGAGAGAGAGAGAGAGAGAGAGAGAGAAAGAGAGAGAGAGAGAGAGATCAGTGTGATAAAAAGAATGCAGTAAAAAGTACCTCCTCAGCAGATTTAAGAGGTACAAGTACCTGAGGTTGCATCACTGACTCCTCCCCCTTTGTGTCCAGGTGATGCTTCTGCTCCTCACTCACTTGCTGGGCCTCGCGAGCCTGAGTGCTGCTCGCCCTCAGCCAGGTGAGCTCATCTTTCTCACCCTCCTCTTCCTTTCTCTACCTCTTCCTCACTTTCTTCTTCCTCTCTCTAATTCTTCCTCACCTTCCTCTTCCCCACTTCTCTCTCTTCCTCACCTTCCTTTTTCCCACCTTCCTCTTCCTTCCTCGCTCTCTCTTCCTCTTACTATCTCTTCTTTACCTTCCTCTACGTCTCTCTTCTTTCTTCCTCTCTCTTACTGACTCTTCCTCACTCTTCCTCTTCTTGTCTCTACCAAGGTAGACACACGAGACACACACAGGTCCAAATATGACAAAGTGGAAAGTGATCATTACTCCAACACAGTGAGCGATGAACACATGCTTTCCAGTTGTTACACACACACACACACACACACACACACACACACACACACACACACACACACACACACACACACACACACACACACGGTTGATGCCAGAGTCTTGATTGCTGTTGTGTTCGCTGCCAGTTGCAGAAAAGTTCCCGTCTCTCTCCTTCGTGACTCGACTTCAAGTGTTCAGAGTTTTCTCAGAAGTTTCAGAGAAACTGAAAGTTTTCCAGGTCGAAGTCTGAAGACTCGTTTTCTTTAAAGAAAAATAATAATGTTGAATCATCTTTAGCTCTGGGAGATTGTTTTCACTATTTCACTTTTTTTGGGCCCAAAAATAAATAGGTTAAAAGTCATGACTTGATCCATAAAGGTTCAAGTTAGACGGAAACACGTTTAAACATATTTTCTCAAACTTCTATACGACCAGTCGCCCCTGGTGGTCAAGAGAGAGAATGCAGCTGCAACACAGAAAGCATAGACTTCTATACAACCAGTGGAGTCATCCCCTGGTGGTAAGGAGAGAGAATGCAGCTTTAACACATGAAGCATAGACTTCTATACAACCGAGTCGTCCCCTGGTGGTCAGGAGAGAGAATGCAGCTTTAACACATGAAGCGTTGAATTTACTTTAAATAACCAGAGGTTGACTCCTTAAAAAAATGCAGCTTTTACTTTGAAAGTCTTGATCTTCCTTTTCCTTTCACAACTTGCTCATTAACTTGGAATCTTTCCTCGCTTAACGTGTTTAAAACACTTTTTAAAATATATTTTCACTGAACAATGTTGCATTTTGTTCCCGTCTCCTCTCCCCGCATGTGTTGTGTCTGTTGTTGTGATGTTTCGTGTTTGAAACTTCTAACTTGCTGCTCGTCTCGACCAGAACTTCCTGTCAGAAGAGACGTGTTCTCTCAACGGGACCTTTGTGGTTAAATAAAGTATTCCTGTTCCGCAGCTCTGCCACACTCCGTAGCGATGCAGAAGCCTCATCGTCCGGTGTCCGGCTCCTTGGCGGGCCGCGTGGTTTTGCCGTGCCGCTTCTCCATCACGCCGCATGCCATGCAGACGCCTCCGCCTGGACCCCTCCGCCCGGCTCCTGCCGCCACGCGCAGTCCCGAGGAGGAGCTGAGGATCAAGTGGACGAAACTGCAGGAGGACGGGCGCGAGGAGGTGGTGCTGGTGGCCCAGGGCGGCGTGCTGAAGGTGGGGCAGGCCTACGTGAGGCGGGCGGCGGTGCCGAGCCGGCCACTGGCGGCCGGCGACGCCTCCCTGACTGTGGAGCGGCTCAGGGCCAGCGACGCGGGACTCTACCGCTGCGAGGTCATGCACGGGATGGAGGACACCCAGGACACCGTGAGCCTCAACGTCACCGGTGGGTAAAACAAGCGCTCCACTTTTATTGGTCAAATGGTCTACAAAGATCCAGATGTGTGAAGTTTGCAGACACGGCTGCTCAAGGTGCAGCATGTTGAATCTAATACTGTTGAGTAGCACGTATCAATATTTATACATTAACTATTGATCAAAATATTGTGCAATGTGAAAGTTGTCACACATCTTTCAGCTGTTTGTTTTGTTTTCTCTGTTTGGGTTCAACCACAGAGACGCCAAACGATGAACATGAGAAAGACTTGAAAGAGATTCAAAACGACGACAAAGAAACACAAAACATACTACAAAGAGATGCAAAAACACTACAAAGAAACACAAAAATACTACAAAGTGATTAAAACATACTACAAAGAAACCAAAATACTTCAAATAGATTCAAAAATACTCCAAAGAGATTCAAAAATACTACAAAAAAAACACAAAAATGCTACAAAGAGATTCAAAAATACTATAAATAGACGCAAAACAACAACAAAAAAATGCATAAAGATGAGACAGAGATGGACAACAACCATGCAGGACAAAAGCATATCAGGTGTTCCGACCAAAGCGCTCTGATTGGTGCATCCCTGTCCTGAACCCGACAGTGATTGGTCCTCCTTGTGTCGACTCGTAGTAACTATCACAGACTGGTGGGGCTCATCCAGTGGAAACCCCACAGCTCCCACACAGTTCCACAGATTCCACATTAAGGCTGAACAGGACTCTTTGTTGAGCGGCTCCACACAAAGACACTCCCTATGAGTGACACACAACTCTCCATGTAACAGCTCAGTCCATCTATTCACGACCTCCGGCAGCTCTGCCAGGACGATAATAATCCTCCATCCAGCTGAAGATAAAGGACCTAATGACACGAGACGACAGCGACGTGGAGTCTGAGGACGGCAGCTGAGATCGCTGACTGGCTTGTGTTTCTGACTGGCTTGTGTTTCCTTTATTGTCGCGTAATGATTGCTGGAGTCATCCGGTTTCTGTTGGGAACGAGTCTGCAGTGTGGCGATGTGGACAGGCGATGGACTCTGTGTGATTGGGTAGAAACCATTGAAGGACAGAACAGTGTGTTTTCCTTTATTTTACCTTTTTTTCCCCATGATGTCACAGCAGCAAAAGAGTTGCCAGAGCAGAGAAATATCCCTTTAGCAGCACGGCATGTCCACAGAAAGGTAAAGGTGAGGTACCCATCACTCCTGCCTCATTTGGTTTGGACTTTCTGACTTTTTAGTTTGGCAGCACACGATATGAGAAGGATGAGACCAAGTGTTTTTAAAGAGTGAGTTGGAAAAAACTCTGACTCAAAATTATTATCCAATAGGATGAGAGAGAGAAGATACGAGAGGATGAGAACGAATACAAGAAGTTGAGAGAAAATGTGAGAGGATACGAAAGGATACAAGAGGGTGAGAGAGGATGAGGATAGGATAGAAGATGTAAGAGGGGATAAGATAGGATACAAGATGGTGTGAGGGGATGCAAGATGATACGAAAGGATACAAATAGGTGAGAGAGGATGTGAGAGGATACAAAAGGATACAAGAGGATATGAAAAGATACAAGAGGATAAAAAAGGATACAAGAGGTTGAGAGAGAATGTGAGAGGATACGAAAGGATACAAGAGGATTCCTAGGGATACGAGAGGTAACGAGGGCCCGTCTACAAACCAAATATCGGGAGATGCTGTTTATGTGATACCCATCACTCGGACTACGAGTGGTACAACAGTAATCACGCAGCTAATTCACTCCCCTTCTGATTAACTTCTGACTGGCTTCCTCTCCAGAGCAGCCGAAGCTCATGGGTATCGTCGTATTTAGAGCCAAAACAACGGACGTACAAAACGTGATGTTCGTGATCCCTCTCCAGGTGTGGTGTTCCACTACAGAGCCAACAGCAGCCGCTACACGCTGGACTTCCCTGAGGCGGTGCAGGCGTGTCACTCTGCAGGAGCCGCCATTGCTACGCCCGAACAGCTCACGGCCGCCTACGAGGACGGCCTGGACCAATGTGACGCCGGCTGGCTCGCCGACCAGTCGGTCAGGTGGGTACCGAAATGTACATTTACCTGATGTTTCTTTATGTCTAGAAAATACTTCAAACATATTGATTTTTTGAAATTGCTCTGACAGAAAATGCTTTTTTTAAGGACCACATCTATCGACAGGAGTGACTTAGCAGGTACATTAACCTTTTTATCGTTTTACTCAGGTACCCAATCACAGCGCCCCGTCCCGGCTGTGCAGGTAATCTGATGAGCCGACCAGGAGTGAGAACGTACGGCGTCCGCGACTCCACGGAGGAGTACGACGTGTACTGCTACGTAGACCAACTACACGGTATATAGTACACTTGTACTTACAAGCAAAAACATTCAAGGGGATAGTTCGACATCGACATCGGTGACAAAGAGACACTACAGGATACGAGAGGGTGGGAGAAAACAAGGAGACACTACAGGATACGAGTGGGTGAGAGGATACAACACAATGAGAGGATATGAGAAGGTGAGAGAGAATATAAGAGGATGAGAGGATACAAGGAGACACTAGAGGATATGAGAGGGTAAGAGGATACGAGAGGATACTAGGATACAAGACATTCGTATCCTAGTATCCTCTCGTATCCTCTCGTATCCTCTCTAATTCTCTAGTATCCTCTTGTCTCCTCTAGTATCCTCTACTCTCCTTTAGTATCCTCTCATATTCTCTAGTATCCTCTTGTATCCTCTACTATCCTCTTGTATCCTCTCGTATCTTCTAGTAACGAGTGGATACTGGAGGTTACAAGAGGATACACTAGCATTAGCTTAGCATACAGACAAGAGGCAGGAGATAACACACCTTCTAGCTGATTAACCCAATGTATCTAATTTATTTTAATCGGCCCACAAACACCAACAGTTTGTTCTTTTAAGGGAAGTTAAATGTTGGAATTGTTTCTTTGACGATCCACAGTTTAACCTTCCGCCCATCGCTGCCGTCCACTTGAGTCCTATTGTTTGGCCGAGAATAATAATTAACTCCTGCACAGAGCGCCTCCTAAAACCACTTCAACAAACTAAATCTTTTCCTTCCGCTTAAATAAAGTAAACACTGTGTTAACTTTGTGTGTCTTCCGCCTGCAGGCGACGTCTTCTACCCGTCCTCCGTCAGAGACAAGCTCACGCTGCAGCAGGCCAGAGACGAGTGCCAGAAGCTCGGCACCGTGCTGGCGGCGCCCGGTCACCTGTACGCGGCCTGGAGGGCGGGGCTTAACCGCTGCGACTATGGCTGGCTGTCGGACGGCAGCGTCCGCTACCCCGTCACCGTCCCCAGGCCTCAGTGCGGGGGCGGCCTGCTGGGGGTCCGCACGCTCTACAAGTACGAGAACCAAACCGGCTTCCCAAACCCCGCCGACAGGCACGGACTCTACTGCTTCAAAGGTGAGACTGAAACCTGCTGCGCAATGTGTGAACCGCTTCAGCTGTAAAAAGAACAAAACGTCATTATCGTTCGAATTTCATCTTTCCGACCCTCCTTGAACACATCATGTGTGTATTTAGTGATAATTCATCAATAATATTTCAGTCTGATTTAATATTTCACACCAAATAAACATGAAACTCTGAGCTCCTCAGTGAAACTATGACTTCATGATTGATTTAACTGAGACCAACAGTCATGTGACCACAAACCAGAGTTATAGATGTGTATGTATGTATGTATGTATGTGTGTATATATATATATATATATATATATATATATATATGTATGTATGTATGTATGTATGTATGTATGTATGTATGTATGTATGTATGTATGTATATATATATGTATATATATATATATATATATATATATATATATATATATATATATATGTATGTGTGTGTGTGTGTGTGTGTATATATATATACACATATATATATATATATATGTGTGTGTGTGTGTGTGTGTGTGTGTGTGTGTGTGTGTGTGTGTGTGGCATTACCTGTGTTGATTGCCAGCTGTATTGCAACATCATTAAGTTGCGACATCATTACACTTATATAGTGCTTTTCTAGATACACAATGACGCTCTACATTATGTATTAAGTTGCGACATCATTAAGTTGCATACTAAAGTTGCAGCTTCACAAACAGCCGTGTTTAAAAGTGTAAAAGCAGCAGAGCAACAAACCCAAACAAGAGGAGGAGGATAAACTCCCTGGTTCTTAACGAGGGGAAAACCCAGCGCTGCAGCACAGAGCAGCAGAGAGGGGGACAGCTCGCTAATGCTTCACAGCTGGAGTGGGGACTCCCTGGAGGAGCATCGCCATGAAGGAACCAGAGGAGTTATAGTCTCTGTACGTTATGAAGAACCTCATTATACACTTCACGAGAAGGGTTAATAGCAAACAGACGCTCCACGTGGAGGTGCTGTGGGTAAAGGTGCTGTGGGTAGAGGACTGCAGCCCAGCCCAACACATGACCTCATGCACGGGCAGAGCTGATCTCAGGCAGGGCTGCAGACACCAGAACTAGTACCCAGCTTCTCCACCCGCCTGACGCCACCTGCCTGCCAATACCAGTCTGACACCACCCACTTAGCACCACCAGTCTGACACCACCCATTTTACCCCAACCACCTAACACCCCCTTCCAACACCGCCCACCCCAAAGATGGAGTCAGGCTTCATCGTGAGTAACTGTTGTTGTTCTGACGTCACGGCGGCCTCTCGTTTCCTTTTATAGCGCTAAGCTAACGGCAGTCTGACAGACGGCTGCGAGTTTAGCCTTTTCCAGATATCACCGTTTTATTTTTCTAGTGAGTCACTGCAGCACTGATTCATTCTGTAAACATTTCGTCTTGGACGTTACTGACCGGACTGTTCCCAGACCCTCTCTCAAGGCCAGTTATGTCATTAGATTGTCTTAGGCTGATTTACAACCCTTATTAGACCGTTAGAATTTTTAACATGATATATATTGAGACATTGTGACTCGTCACAGAATCAGAAATGCAACATAATGCTTAACAAATCGCACATACTTGACTGCCCCCAATCACTCACAGTTACCTCTTAAAATACATAAAACACACAATCAACAGAATCTCTCATGACGTCTTGCACTTATCCCAGAGATAGTTTTGTCTCTGCCATGTCCATGAGGACAACAATGAGGACAGAAATGAGGACAGAAACGCACAGATAATTCACACAGAGTTTTATTAAGTAGGGGAGAGTTCACCCATGCGTTACACGCCATGAAACAGCATTCTCTCTCCTGACCACCAGGGAGGCAACTCCTCTGGTTGTATAGAAGTCTATGCTTCATTCGTAAAGCTGCATTCTCTCTCCTGACCACCAGGGGACTTCTTTAAAACGCCCCTCTCTTCTTCTTCTCTGTTTCCATATCCTTACAGCTAAACTACCGGAGCCGACTACCACGAGTCCACCGATGACTCCAACACAGCCCGACCCATCAGGCGCTCCCAACACTGCAACACCCGGACCCGTGGTCCCTGATAGAGCTGCCATTCAAACCGTAGAGAGACCTTACACGCCCTCGCCGGACCAGAGCATCTCCCCTCACACCACTTCCATGTCAGACGACTACGACGTTCGAGATTTTGACCCGAGCAACGTAGAGTCGGTCCCAGTTCGAGGGGACGTCCTGTTCCCGATGCAGATTCCCCCGTTACCCACCACGCGCTCGCAGCACCCTCAGCTCGACATCTCCCAGGGGGGCCGAGGGGAGAGCGGCGGCAGCGGGGAGGCAGGCAGCAGCGATGGCCGCTCCAGCGGGGCTGAGTTGACCCCGAACACGTCAAGGCCACATTGGATTCTGGAGACCACCGTGGGGTCCGAGCCAGGGTCGAACACATTGAGACCACCGCCGCAGATCCAAACCCCAGAACCGGGCCGATCGGCTGAGGCTGGAGAGGTGGGGAAACAACCGGCAGTGGTTTTTAAAGAGGACGTCGTCGCTGGAACCGCATCAGCGTTTGACCCTGACTCATCCCTGGTCGTTCCTGTGAAGGATGGGTATTCATCCACATCGCCCATCCATCTCATCATCGTCAATGTGCTCGATCACAATCAGTCAGGTAAGCTAAAGAGGGGACATACTTGATGGTTGGCGTCCATGTTTGTTTTGGGACAAGAACACTTGACTGTTGATGTCCATGTTTGTTTTGGGACAAGAACACTTGACAGTTGGTGTCCATGTTTGTTTTGGGACAAGAACACTTGACAGTTGGTGTCTGTGTTTGTTTTAGGACAGAAACTCATGACGGTTGGCGTCCATGTTTGTTTTGGGACAAGAACGCGTGACAGTTAGCGTCCATGTTAGTTTTGGGATAACAACACGTGACAGTTAGCGTCCATGTTAGTTTTGGGATAACAACACGTGACTGTTGGCGTCGATGTTTGTTTTGGGACAAGAACACGTGACAGTTGGTGTCTATGTTTGTTTTGGGCTACAAACGGTTTTGGGTTTTGAACACGTGACAGTTGGCGTCCATGTTGGTTTTGGCATAACAATATGTGATCGTTGGTGTACATGTTTTGTGTTGACCTGCCCTGAACTACAACTCATATTCATATTTTCTCCCATGTTTACTGTGACGTGTTTCTCTTCCCCACCTTTCATAAGCCTCGTGCGCTCTGGGACCCGACATTCTCGCGTCTGAAACAGTTCCATCTTTCAGCAAGAACATTTATACTTCATTGTGTTTAGACTCTACAGGAATCTGCTGAGGCTTATTTAGTTATGTTTGTTGTTCACGCAGGAAACAATAGAGAGTTTTATGCTTTTGTATTGATACCATGACAGTTTCTCTCTCTCACACACACATTATGTTTGCAGAGCCAGATGTGGTAAGTAATGGAGTCAGTTTTCTCCGTTTGGCTAATGTTAGCATACTGTAAACACATCACGGCGTCTCCATTGGGACAGCAGCCCCACAAAGACCAAAACACATCACAGCTAAATACTCTTTTGACTTGATTAGCGTCTTCTAAAGATCTCTTTTTTTATAAATATCTGCAG
Source organism: Clinocottus analis (assembly GCF_023055335.1). Classification (NCBI taxonomy): domain Eukaryota; kingdom Metazoa; phylum Chordata; class Actinopteri; order Perciformes; family Cottidae; genus Clinocottus; species Clinocottus analis. The sequence goes on along the minus strand of NW_027175854.1, from coordinate 14,916,752 downwards.
ACAGCCGACAACAACCACCAATCTGAGCCCTTAATGGTGTTTTCCTCCGGGGAGCCTGACTTTCCGTGACTAACAACTTTCCCAACAATCTATTCTTCCCCTCGCTTGTTTGTATCACCATGGAGGGATTACTGGGCCAACTCACCAGGCAAAGGCCCAGCGGTCCCAGTGCTCAGGGGCCCACAGTCCGGGCATCTGGTTCCTGACATTTGTTGTTAAACCGTCCTCACTTTTAGGCGCTGGAGGGACATAGTGCTGAGGGAACATAGTGCTGAGGGAACATGGGACTGAGGGAACATAGAGCTGAGGGAACATAGAGCTGAGGGAACATAAAGCTAAGGGAACATGGGGCTGAGGGAACAAACAGCTAAGATCAGGAACATATACAACTGACCCTGGTATAATGAGTTTACTACCAATTACATTTTTAACAAAGGATAAAGCGATCACAGACACACACACACACACACACACACACACACACACACACACACACACACACACACACACACACACAGGTGGTTGGAGGAGGAGCTTCATCCTCACACGAGGTAACGAGGCTCAGGAACTCTGCGTTTATGGCACGTTCTGCACGTTTCCCCTCTCCGTTCCCACGATATGGGTTCCATGTGTACCGTGAAGACACACTAGCACGCATTGTTAGAGAGCCGCCCCCCGGCAGCACACACTCACTGTTGACATCCAGTTTTAATAAAGCTGCTCTGAGGACGGTGTTCTTGGGGCTCAGGGTTGAAGCCTCCATGCTTTTTTGTTTATTCTGACGATTATGAGTACAAAAAACTGTCCGGCCAGATTCCTGGTCCTGTTTACCTTTTATTTTAATCTGCTCTTTGTTATTCCATCAATCGATTAAGTTGTTGACAAAGAGGAAAACATGAAGTACGGTATAGAGAAAGCTATGATTAACAAAACCTGCAGAGCTTTTTATTTATGACAAAGAGAAATATGACAAATGAGGAATAAAGTAACACAATCCTCTCTTTTGCGATGTTGTCTGCTTCCTGTTGGTCTCTAGTCACCAACATTCTGGACATCCTGAACCAGCCCCCGAAGGCCGTCGACGGCTCCCAGTTCCCCCAGATCACCGACCTCTCCCAGTTGAACAGCGAGGCGGTGCAGGGCAGCGGAGACACCGACCCTCTGGGCGTTTCCCCCCTCGACCTGCCGCCGAGCGTCAGCTTCGTCAACGGAAAGCACGAGGTAGCATTTCAGTGAGCAAGCTTCTGTTCTCGTCGGGTCCATAAACACATGTTGTGGTTTCATGGTTTTGTCCAAGTGGGTTTTTGTTGCTGCTTTCATCTTCTTTTAGTCTATTAATCGGTGACTTTGTGCCCTCAAAGTTCTGATAACTTCACCAGAAGAATTCCTTTACGTGCATCAAATATTCCGTTTCGCTGGTTACTAATCTTAGAATGCTTCGTTTCATCAATTAAGGCTGAACTCTGATTATCCAAATGAAATGTCTGATTTGAAGAGCTGTTTCTTTGACGTAATGATCAGACGTGAACATCTAACACGCCTCTCTGCTCCAATCAGGTGACATTTGAGGCGAAGCTGCCGGAGGAAGCCAGAGGAGACCAGTTTGAGACGGCCACACCTGTCCAGGTGCAGGAGGTGGAAGAGGACGAGACGGAGGATGGGAGTGTAACTCCCTTTGACTATGAGGCCATCGAAATCCAGACAGAAGAGACGCCCACGAAGGAGACGCCTGCAGAGAAGACACTGACAAAAGAGACGCCTACGAAGGAGACGCAGATGAAGGAGACGCCTGCAGAGGAGACGCCTAAAGAGGAGATGCCGACAGAGGAGACACTTAAAGAGGAGACGCCTAAAGAGGAAACGCCGACAGAGGAGACGCCCAAAAAGGGGACACTGACAAAGGAGACGCCGACAGAGGAGACGCCCAAAAAGGGGACACTGACAAAGGAGACGCCGACAGAGGAGACACTGACAAAGGAGACGCCTAAAGAGGACATGCTAACAAAAGAAACGCTCGCAAAGGAGACACTGACAAAGGAGACGCCTGCAAAGGAGACACTGACAAAGGAGACGCCTGCAAAGGAGACACTGACAAAAGAGACGTCAACAAAAGAGACGCCAATGGGGGGGATGCTTGAAGTTGAGACGTCTGCAAAGGAGACACAGACAAATGAGACACTGTCAAAGGAGACGCCGCTTGAAGAGACACCTAAAGAGGAGACACTGGCAAAGGAGACGCTGGTAGAGGAGACACTGACAAAGGAGACACCTAAAGAAGAGACACTGACAGAGGAGACGTCTACAAAGGAGACGTCTACAAAGGAGACACTGTCAAAGGAGACGCCGGTAGAGGAGACACTGACAAAGGAGACACCTAAAGAAGAGACATTGACAGAGGAGACGTCCACAAAGGAGACGTCTACAAAGGAGACACTGTCAAAGGAGACGCCGGTAGAGGAGACACTGACAAAGGAGACACCTAGAGAGGACGCAAGTGAGACGGTCCTTCTTTCACTAGCCAAACCCCTAGATGTCGTCCCAGAAGTCAGAACTCGAGCACCAGGTGATCAGACCACCACCACGACCCCACGCGGCCTCCCCGTCTCCGTCGGGGTCTTTACCTACGAGGACATGGAGGGCTCCGCGAGGGAGGGTTCTGCAGATGGGTTCCCATCTACGACCCCGGCCGCGGGAAGCCGCTCCTCCGTCATGACCGACGAGACGGAAATCGGCGGGACGGAGCCTCCTACGGAAGCCAGTAGGGGGACCCAGACAAAAACCAGCACACGGATCCGGACGGAAGACTTCGAGGGGTCGGCTTCCGGAGAGGACGAGGCTTCGGGACAAGAGGCGTCGGGACAAGAGGCGTCGGGACAAGAGGCGTCGGGACAAGAGGCGTCGAGACAAGAGGTTTCGGGACAAGAGGCTTCAGGACAAGAGGTACCAGGACAAGACCCTCCGGAGATGCCCGTCTTTACCAGTGCGCCGCCGCCGGTTTTCTCCACCCTCGGCCCCCAGCCTGCACCCATTGACCTGGTCACAGAGGCGGGCTCAGCACCCGTTGACCCGGTCACAGAGGCGGGCTCAGGTGAGGAGCAGCTGTCCGGGGAGGCTCCCAGACAACAGGGTGGTCCGGTCGACCCTCCCAAAGGGGTCACCGTTACCGTTTTACCAGATGCAGCAGCTGTGACTCCCGGAGGCCGGACCGGACTCCCTCAGCCCGACCTCGCTGCCGCCGAGTCCACGACGAACAAAGACCAACACCACCCACCACGGGCGGAGGAGTCCACCACGCGCTCCACGCAGCACGACACATCGCCCCTATACACGTTCGACCACCGCGAAACCCACTCCGTGCCCCAGTGGGCTCTGATCCCGGACCCCGCCGCCACCCCTCTGCCCGAGAAGGGTTTTGAGGACTATGACTCAGAGATGACCCCGCATTTGGTGGAGGCGCCCCCCCAGACGCCAAAAGAGACCCCGGTGACCACGGAGCAACCGGATCCTGAGGTCAGCCCGGTGGACGTCAGAGGTACTGAATCTTTATTTTACACCAGCTCACTGGCTTAAGAAGATAATTTTTAAGCATAAAATTAAGCTAAATAAATGATTTAATGACACATTCATAAATAAGTAAATATCTAAATAAAAAGCTATGCAAATAACTAGATAAATTTATAAATAAATAGACAAATACATATCCAAAAATATTTCTGAGAGTCAGTCTGTCAAAAGTTCACGTGAATAAAGACCGACCCATAACTGTGTCTGGTTCTGTGTCTGGTTCTGTAACTTGTTATGGTGACGTGTCGTTTCTTAGACTTGCTGCCGTGCTCGTCCAGCAAGTGTCTCAACGGAGGATCCTGCTACGAGAATCACACACAACACATCTGTGTCTGTGCACCTGGATACACTGGGCCTTTCTGTGAAGCAGGTACACACACACACACACACACACACACACACACACACACACACACACTTACATATATATATTGTAATGTACTGACAGATGCATGATAAACTGCTGCTGTGCGCCTGCAGAGGTGGATGAGTGCCGGTCCAACCCCTGTCTGAACGGAGCCACCTGTCTGGATGCAGTTGGCTCCTTCAGGTGCCTCTGCCTGCCAAGCTACTCAGGAGAGCTCTGTGAGCAAGGTGAGCTACAAGGTCGAACTCAAGGTGATGTCTTCTATAAGGTCAAACTCAAGGTAATGTCTTCTAGACATTGGCTTTCGCAACTCAGCGTTGGGCAAATTTTTTGCCAGAGTTGAAATATTTTTTTAAAAATTGCGAAAACGGAAATATTTGCAATGCTTTTTCACGTCATTCGTGCCACCCACCGAAAAATTAGCTTCTTCGCAACCATTCGCGTTTGTGCATTGACTTTAGATGTAATCTACTTGCGCGAATATTTCGCAACTCTGTTGGTGTGAACACTACATTAAGGTCAGATGAGCTGCTGTGTGCTAGAAAGGTCAGATGAAGATGAACCATAAGATGTATGCGATACAATAAAACACGCTATATTACAATTTTTTGTTATATTGCAATTTTCTTAAATGTTATGTTTAAATATGCAAATTATAACAATACTTATAATATTCTGAATTTAATGAAGAAAAATGTAATGTGTTCAAATGGATTCAACACATTAAACTACATTCTAACTGCATCACCTTTGTTTTCTCTCCATAATACTAAACATGAATAGATGTGACACACACACACACACACACACACACACACACACACACACACACACACACACACACACACACACACACAGGTGCAGGCCGGTCCTCAGAGTGTGCAGCTCTGGGCGTCGGCTCCTCTGCAGATTAGTTCCAGCTCTGCTTCAGTGTTTCTGGTTACTCAGAGCTTCAGACTCCGGCGCTCATGTTTTCCACTGAAACTCTTTAACATGTTTATGAAGAATAAAGTCCCTTTTTAGTTTTATGTTTTTATAGTTTCGGCTGATGTTGTGAGTGGTAACACTGAACTGTTAGACACAGACACACAGAGAGACTCCAGGTGTCTCTCAGACCAGGAGGCTGATGATTAAAACCCTGAACTCCATCTGAAGAAACAAAACATCTATTGTACAGCTGTGTGTGTGTGCGTGTGTGTCCAGAAAACTGGAAGTTATGAAGGTTAATTAAGTCCAACAGACTGAGCTCATTTAGTAAGAAACCTCAACTGTCTCTCTCTCTCCTGTAGAAGCTCTTCTGGGCTCAAAAAAGCAGAAACTCTTTGTGATGCACAACTCGTTCTCGTCCTCCCTGCAGACACGGAGGTTTGTGGGTTCGGGTGGAAGAAGTTTCAGTCTCACTGCTACAAGTACGTCACACACCGCCGGACGTGGGACGCCGCGGAGAGGGAGTGTCGTCTGCACGGCGCCCACCTGGCCAGCATCCTGTCCCAGGAGGAGCAGCTGTTCGTCAACGGTAAGCTAAAGCTGCATTCTCTCTCCTGACCACCAGGGGGCGACTGGTCGAATCGGATTCTACCGTAGAACAAAGACTCCCAATCTTAGACCCACGTAGCTGTAGCCTGATTTATGTAGACATTAAGACTATTTTTGTCCGCTTCATGAACTGACGACTCCCATTAAAGCCTTTTATAGCTGCTTCACAGCACTTTAGGACCTCGCTGTGTTTGGAGCTCGTATCTGAGCTCCGATCCACAAAGACGTTTAGAGAGATAAAACAAAGAGCTTCACGGAACCCGGCTCTCGGTTTAATGGGGAACCAGAGACGTGACGGACTCCTTTACGATGGCCGATGTTCCACAAACTTGTAAATCAACTTGTCGTCTCCTTGCTCGAAGTCCCGGTGGAGCGGTGCTGCTTTTATTCAACATTAAAGAGAAATAAAAGTCTTTAAAGTAGTTTTTTTTACCTCCGCAGGTCTGGGCAGCGACTACCAGTGGCTCGGCCTGAATGACAAGATGTTCGAGAGAGACTTCAGGTGGACAGACGGAAACTCGATGGTGAGACGCTGGAATGCACATTGAGCATTCTCTCTCTTGACCACCAGGGGGCGACTCCTCTGGTTGTATAGAAGCCTATGCTTCATGTTTTAAAGCTGCAACCCTTTTTGTTTCACAGAGGTGGAGACAGACTTTTATTGTTTAAAATCCAAGAAAAAAAATCTGGAAGGTTGAATCATGTAAACAGACAATAGAAATATGTTTTTATTTTACAGATATAACACAACATATTGCGTTGACATGCACGTAATTTGTTGAGCAGTAATTTGCGGCCGCATTTCATCATCTGCAGAAACTTGAAACACAAGTTGTTTGTATTTTCTCCATCCCGATGACGCAACCGTCCAACACTTTGCTCAGCTGTTGCAGCGCGTGAGCAGCATGGGGTGTAATGTGTTACCACTTAGCAGGGAGGCCCACCCTAATGGGGAGGGGGGTGGAGGGTCTCCACATTCACATTCATGTTTGTGTGCTTTGTATGTACAGTGCAGAACGCTCTCAGGAGTTGTTGCCTCAGCGGCGCCACCGTCTGCTCTCTCATTGAGGCATTTTTTATTTAATCGGTTGATTTACAAAACATTGAAACTTTCTAAAAACCCATTTACTCCGTTTTCCTGTCATGAGGTAGTCTGAATCTTTGTGTCGCAGCAATACGACCACTGGAGGCCGAACCAGCCGGACAGCTTCTTCCAATCGGGGGAGGACTGCGTGGTGATGATCTGGCACGAGGGCGGCCAGTGGAACGACGTGCCCTGCAACTACCACCTGACCTTCACATGCAAGAAGGGGACAGGTACGCCACCTGGAGGCACATGCATATAAACAGAAATATACAGAAATACACAGACATATACAGAAACACATGGAAAATACACAGAAACAGACTGAAACGGAAATACATAGAAACACATGGAAATATACAGAAACACACACAAATATACAAATATATATATACATATATATATATATATATATTTACATATATATATATATGTTTGTATTGTGATGATTTTCTTTTAATGCAGGTAATAAACCCAAATCAATGACAGTAAATTTGATGTTCACAAAATACAGTTCATAGTTGAACTGTTTTTGATGTCAGTGCAGCTGAACACGGATCAAACAAGTTGCTATAACGTCTTTACGACGTGTTATAACCTCCGTGGTGCGTTCACAGATGTACGATAAAATCCGTAACTGGAGGTTTCTACTCTCTGCCCTCAGTCTCCTGTGGACAGCCCCCCGTGGTGAAGGACACCCACGTGTTCGGGGCGGTGAGGCCTCGCTACGAGATCAACACCCTGCTCCGCTACCACTGCAAGCAGGGCTTCATCCAGAGACACGCCCCCACTGTGCGCTGCCGGGCCAACGGCCAATGGGATGCGCCCAAAGTCACCTGCACCAGCCGTGAGTGTTGAGCATCACGAGGCCGCTCAGCGTTTAGAGGCTGTAGAGGCTCTGACCTTAATTTAAGCATTAGAGCCACTAGGATGGCCACCCCGTGTTCAAATGAAGGAACTACATGTCCAGATTCACCCAGTGTTTCCCTGAAACAATAAACCCCATTTTGGCTCCAACAGAGGCGTTTGCTCACTTTTTCACGCCCTTCATTGTTTGCCTGATCTGTCTTCTCAGCCGCGACCTACCACAAGGCTCTAACACTCCGGCGGCGCAACAACCAGAGCAACGAGCAACAGAACCGGCACCCTGACCACCACATCCACCACTATGAGAGGCACCAGGAAGCCAGCCCGAGCCCCGGCTTCTTCCAGAGCCACTGGAGTCCCTCCCTCAGGGACGACCGGGAGAGACGCTGAGGGTAAACGAGCCGAGCGGTGGCAGCCGGTCCAGAGGCATCGACAGACGGAGAGACGCTGAACTGTCTATCAATGGCTCTGTGGAGGACGGGGGACGTCTTCCTCCTGGTCCTGGTCCTCGCTCCTTTGGATTGTGCAGCACATGGGACCTCCTGCACAAACCCGCCATCTTTAAATTGTCATTTTAAGTTGCGCTGACCCAATCAACAATTATCTGACCGTCTGAAACTTTGGGCCGGGTCTCGTTTTAAACAATGCTGGTGCCTTGAAAGGGATACCGGTGCCAGTACTTCACTGGATACCCATCGTGTGAATGGATGTTGCTGCTGAGGTCACATTTATTTGAAGAACGCTTGTGATTGGCTGCGAGCCAAACCACATCAAACTACATCTGAGTACAAAAAGGTTCCAGGTATTGGGTACTGGGTTATTTCTGTCTGTACCTAAAGGCCCAAAACACACTTTGATGCAACGTAACCTTGATGATCCTACTATAAAGGGGCCCCAAACATAAAAACATGGATCCATAGTGTCAGACTCCACAGGGGTCCTTTTATCAGTGAAGCGTCCATCAGAGCCTCCCCAGTAGTTTTAAGTATATCGACTATAAAGAGTAATTCATCTCTTTAAATTATTATCAGAGGGCATTTTTTGATTGGTTCAGTTTCGGCTTGTTTACTCATTTGGATCCATTTCTACTGGCTGAAGTCGTGTAGATTTTATTTTTTTTTAAATATTTTACCTGCATTTTATTTTATTTTTATTTTTTCAAACAAAAGGGAGATATAAAAGGCGGCACAAGAGGAGATTATTAATTATGATAGCGTGCGCTATTAATCATAGGATATATATATTCTAAATACTATACGAAGCCATATGAATTTAACTTATTGTATACTTTAAAACTATGAACGGACTGTGATGTTGGATGAAGGTTATTGGAGCTAAAGAGGTTCGAATCCAACGAATTCTCCACTAAAACATTTCCTCCATCTTTGAGTCGGGTTACGAGCTCAACGATTAAATAAATGCTGCTTTCTGCTGCAGATCTGGAATCTGGGATTTTAATCCAACAAATAAAGGGAATGTGAAAATTGTGCTACAAGATTAGTTTTGTGACCTTTGTGCATTTGACCTCCTCTTCGTGTTCTTGGTGCATTTTCCTTTTGACACATTGTTTGTTGTTCTTATGCATTTGTACTGTTTCTGTCGTCACGAGCTTATTTTCATGTAATCGTTGTTTCTTTATCCATTTGAGTTGCTGTAAAAAGAAAAGGTTTTCCATCATCTTGGTTTCAGTGTCGTTTCTCAGCTGTTTAACCATCACAACACAACCTGTGTGGTTTCATTTCATACCACTTTATTAAGACTGTATTTTTCTTTTTGTCAACTTGTGAAAAGACCAAAACCAACAACATATTGTTTTACAGTTATATACAGTTTTAGGTTGAGGCAACAAAACCAACAGTTATAAGTTAAGGTAACAACACTAACCGTTTTAGGTTGAGGCAACAAAACTAACCGTTTTAGGTTGAGGAAACAAAACTAACCGTTTTAGGTTGAGGCAACAAAACTAACCGTTTTAGGTTTAGGCAACAAAACTAACAGAAATTGAGGCAACAAAACTAACAGTTGTAGGTTGAGGCAACAAAACTAACAGAAATTGAGGCAACAAAACTAACAGTTTTAGGTTAAGGCAACAAAATAACTAAACCAATAGATTGCATTTTGTCGACTCTTTCTCGATCTGCCATGATATGTGACAAAGCGTCGCCAACATGCCGTCACTCGGGTCCTAAAAACGGCATTGTGTGTTTTTTGGGCAACGTGCTGTATTTCAATTACAAAATCCCCCGAAAGCAGCAAAGCAGCACCATGAATGGCCTCGGTGTTCTCTGGAAACATGACTGCATCCCTGAGGAACCCCACCTGATAGCCAGCAGTCTAATCACACCCTGAACTCTGCTGACTTCTTGTTGGCTGCAGTGTGATGCATTCTGGATAACAGGATAACTCAATGAAGAGACGGAGGCAGAGTCCAGGTTCATGTACAGTTTTATTATCCTTTTGTCGTCGGGGTCCCGAAGTATTCTTCTGAATGCTGCAGCTTTTAACAAGACGAGCAAAACTGGTCAGATTATACACAAAATAAAATGCAAAAGATGTGGAGTTTCTGGAGATTTAGGAGGAATAGGTTGACATTTTGGGAAATATAATCGCTGAGAAGTGTTATATGCTTAATATATAGCTTGAGCTTGCAGCCGCTTAGCTTATCTCAGCATAAAGGGGAAAACAGCTGTTTATGCTAAGCTTAGCTAATCGGCTGAAGCCTCAAATGTCAAACTAATTAATCCCTTTAACACATCAACATCAACACATTGTCTGCAAACTCTTTTTACAACAACGGACAAAAACACAAGTAAAAAAAGGAACAAATCATTGAGCGTCGCAGTCCTGCAGAAGACTCGTCAGCATCTTGTTCAGTAGAAGCAGCACTCGTGTGCTTCAGCCAGTCAGTCCAGCTGGTCTTCAGTTAGCAGTGCGGCTGATTGGTCAGTTGAGTGTTGAAGGCCGAGCCAAGCCGAGCGGTCTCAGCGCCGGGGGCCGAGTGGATGACCTCAACCAGAGTCGGAGGCCAGCTGGGGCCGCGTGCGGTGGGCTAACACTGGATCAATGTGCAGCCGCGTTCGTCTCTGAGTGCCGATTCGCTGGCTGTGTTTGTGTTTGCGTCTCGCTCACCGGGTTCAGAGCCTCTGCAGAGCTGCAACAGCCATCGGGAAGCCGGGCTCACTCGGGCCTGGCCGAGTCCCGTCGGTGACCTCAGCTTTCGTGCGTTACGTCGAGATTTAGCTGCAAAGTGCTCCCTTCACTAATCGTACGCTGGAAATCTGTAATTCTTTGCCTTTTTTTATTGACAAAATAATAATAAACTTACTTAGTTAGGTTCAGGAAAAGGTTGTGAAATACTTAGATTAAGGAAAAGATTGTAAAGTACTTAGTTAGGTTCACTAAAATCTGTGACGACGAACGTGAGAACTTCAGCGTTGATGTCGGGGATCCCGTGAGTCAGATCAGTGGCGTTATGCACGGAGGCTCAAGGTCGCATCGGGGCTCTTTCGCTATAAGAAACTACAGGATTCGTATCAAAAATAGCAGTTTTTCAAGGCGCTACATGGAGGTCTAGGTAGCGAGAGCTGATCTGAGAGCTGCTTTGTGCTGGTAGAAGCTAAACATGCTCTGAAGTCTAAAGGTGAAGCCGAACAGAGAGGAGCAGCTGTTTCTGTCCACGCCAAACATTTTGTGTTGCTGCAGACGAGACGACTCGTCTATGTTCAGTGCAAAAGTCTTCTTCTGTACCGCGGAGGCTTTCTGCATTCGCTCCACCGTGGTTCTGTCACGCTTCATGTAAACAAACCAAAGAGACTCGGAGAGTTCGGCCAATAAGACGAAAACAATAAGAATAATGTAAATATTTCTACAGGATACATTTTTTTTTTAAATAGCCGTAAACATAAGTACATTTCTAGATACTAACATTCTACTTAGAAAACATAAACAATGTTGGATTTTCTTCAGATGTTTGGTATAAAAACACAAAATACTTGATGAAGTACAAAGCACCAGTCGTAGCACCTTGTGTTCTGCGTGCTCACACCTGATGACATCACATCACCTGATGACATCACTATCACAGCTGTTCAGTTGTGTGGTTTCTTCTCATATGACGTGTCCTTTGAATATGACGGTATGGCTGTGAACCTTAAATATGTGTAAACTATCCTTCAGAGTATCAGCTAACAATGTCGTACAGTTTCTATAAAGCATCACAGTTTAAATGTGTTCACTAGTGTGTGTGTGTATGTGTGTGTGTGTGTGTGTGTATGTGTGTGTGTGTGTGTACATGCCAGTGGGTGTGTGTGTGTGTGTGCATGCCTTTGTGTGTGTGCAGCTCAGTTGTGGCCCTTGAAGCAGTACACTCCGTACAGCTTGTGCTTCTTGTCGGGAAAGCCGCTGAACCTCACGGCGGCCTCCGTGGGGCTGCAGCGCCGGCGGGGGCGGGACACAGGGTAACGGACGCTGCCGTCGGCCAACCAGCCGGCGTCGCAGCGGTCATAGCCCAGCAGCTTCCAGGCGGCGAACATCTGGCCCACCTTGGCGATCTGAGCGCCGTCCTGCTGGCACGCCCTGACCGCCTCGTCGTAGGTCAGCTTCGAGGGGTGAATCAGGTAGTAGAACCGCCCTGCGACAGGAAGAGACGGACGCATTTCAGAATAAAAGTCCTGCCGTGTTTATTCCACCCGCTGCAAAGGACAGAAACTCAGTCCTCAGAGTTTGAGGCAACTCGAGGAGACGAGGTTTATGGGAAAAACAGAAAACGGCTTCATGTCGGGAAGTTTTGAGTTGGTCGCAATCTGCAGCTTCACCACCAGATGTCACCAGATCCAACACACTGGACCGTAAACACTGAAGTTTAGTAGAATGTTTAAATGCATTAATTTTACTTGTAGCGCAGTATCTTTAAATTGTGTCATTGTTAGTTTTACCTGTAACGATGTATTTGAACATTTTGTTACATTTACTCTTACTTGCAACAAAGTATTTTTTATTGTGTCATTGTTCTTTACTTTTTTGAGCCAACAGTTAAAGAGGCTTAACCCTCACACAAACACACACACACACACACACACACGCACATTCTCTCCCTCCTCTACCTTGGTAGTGGGCGGTGAAGCAGAACACGTCGTAGTGGTTCTTCTCTTTGTCCCTCAGGCCGTAGGTTCGAACCCCCGCCACGGTGTCCTTGCCCCCGCAGGGCTCCCTGGGGGTGGTGATGGGGTACTGCACCGTGCCGTCGCTCAACCAGCCGGCGTTGCACCAGTCCAGCTTCCCCCGCCACGCCTCGTGCAGCTGGTCGAAGGACGCCACGGTGGCGTCCTGGTCCCGGCACGCCCGCTCTGCATCGTAGAAGTTGAGGTTGTAGCGGCCGAGGCGCGGGAAGTAGGGGAAGACCACGCCTGCAAGACGGAGCGGAGGGCAGACAGAACCTCAGGGACAAGCTCCAGAACCACGACCCCAACAGACGTTTATATCTCGTGTCAAACAGGCGGCTCACCTTCTAGGTCCAGGGACACGACCACCGTTCCGTCTTCCAGCCCGTCGATGACTTCGCACTTATATCTCCCATAATCCTCCAGGGTGAGCTCCGTGATGACCAGGGAGGCGTCCATGGGGGCGGAGCCCTGCAGGTGGACGCGACCGTGGAACCTGCCGTAGCTCCGCTTGTGGTAGTCCATGGCGACAAACACGTCGTCCTGGAACGAGACGGAGAACATCGGTCTGTTTGTATCATGGTAGTGACAAAAGATCATAAAATACTTAGTTTGGTTCAGGAAAAGATCGTAAATACTTAGTCAGGTTCAGTACATGATCGTAAATACTTCGTTAGGTTCAGGAAAAGATCGTAAAACACTTAAGTTCAGGAAAAGATTGTAAAATACTTAGTTCGGTTCAGGAAAAGATTGTAAAGTACTTAGTTATGTTTAGCGACTCCGGTCACTTCAGGTTTAAAGGTCCATTGTTTAGAATCTATTGTCAGAAATGTGACATCATATTCATTGGCACGTTCAACGATATCTCACAAAAAGTTAGTCCTGGTATTTACACGCAATATAGATGAAAAGTAATACATATACATATATATATTGATATAATATATATCTGTATCTATATTTAAATAGAGATACCTCTCTCAGGTAGTCGGAGGTCAGCTTGGTCCATTTGATCCTCATCTTCCGGCTGGGAGTCAGTGATTGGTCCATCTGGATGCGGCACGGCAGCGTGGCGTTGCCTCCTCGCCTCGACACGACCTTCATCTGCTCCGCCGCCACGGAGAGCCGAGGCCGGTTCTCTACAGAACCAATGCAACAACATCAAGAACCAGACCAGGTTCCACACTAATGTGGTCTGTGTTTTGGTTTCAGAATATAAACTTTTAAAACAATAGTTTAAGATTTTGTGAAATGCAAAGATTTACTTTCTTTTAAAAGAGAAGCCGCGATTAGCCTAGCTTAGCATAAACACTGCCAGCAACACTGCAAAGCTAGCATGGCTCTGTCGACAGTTTCATGAGAAGCTAAAGCCGTGTTTGTGTTTCACTCTGATGACGTTTAGAAGCTGCAACGTTCACGACGGTCACTTGCTTGCTAACGAGTTACAAACAGCGGCTTTATCCGTTATATTATTAGTTAGCTGGTTATTAGGTGATGGTTATTAGTTAAATATTGGCTACTAAACTAGTTGTTAGTCACATGATTATTATATTAGTTAAAAGTAAGTTAAATTAGTCTTTACTAAGTTATGTGTAAGTTGTCAAATATGTATTTCCTGGTTACTGGTTTATTAGTTACTTGTTTACTTAAACTAACATGTTTAACTATTCCTGTT
>NW_027175854.1:14827500-14897500 GCF_023055335.1 Clinocottus analis | reverse complement strand
ACACTGACTATTTAGAGAAACATTTCCTCGGTAACAGAAGCTTCTATTCATGAAGAGACTTCTTAATTAACACTTAAACCGTCGGGTTGACTCTGCTGTGAATGTGTGTGTATGTGTGTGTCATTTGGGGGGTCGACATGAGCTATAATGTGTGTGTGTGTGTGTGTGTGTGTGTGTGTGTGTGTGTGTGTGTGTATGTGTGTGTGTGAGTGTGTGTGTAAGGGTGGAGCCATCATGTCTCAGCAGCACACAGAGCGGGTTGTTGGGTTAAAGCTCTCAGTGCACTTTTTATTTAAGATCTTCAGATCCCGGCGGCGCCCTGAGGGACGCCTATTTGACTGTCAGTATGTTAGCTTAGCTTAGCCTAAAGACTGAAAACAGGGGGAACAGCTAGCCTGCCGGACAAGACGTATTCTAATAATACAAAGTAATGTTAAACAAACCAGATTCAACATATTAATAAAATATATTTACTATATTATGATATGAAAACAAGGTTCTGTGTACAACTGTGAGTATTAAAAAATACTGAAAGTAAAAGTACTCCTGATGCAGACGTGTGGTATTATTAATCATTGTTGTATTATATTATGGGATTATCACACACGTCACAGAGCTCACAGTCACTATGTTTTATTAACTTTATGGGTTTCATGTTATTCACTGATGTGAAGTCAGAAGTATGAAGCGGCCTCAGGTTGAAATGCTCAGGTACAAGTACCTCAAAGTTTTACCTCCTCAATAATTAACAATCAACCTCATTCACTGCGTCTTTAAATCCTGAAGTAACACGGAGCTAAAAATATATGGACTCAACTCCTCTTCCTCCAGAAACTCTGTTAACTGTATAACTTTATAACTTTACCAACACGACTGAAAATAAACAAGAAACAAAGAAACAGACGACTTCCTCCAGTCGACATGCAGGACACACACAGACACACTTTAACATCACACACACACACACACACACACACACACACACACACACACACACAGGTAAACAAGCAGCTGGTTGTGGTGAAGATGTTTTCAATCTAAATAAATATTTAAAGTGTTTTTAAGTCAATGAGACAAAGACAGAAAACTAATAAATGAATGAAACACACACATGTGTGTGTGTGTGTAAGTGTAGGTGAGTGTGTGTGTGTGTGTGTCTGTGTGTGTGTGTGTGTGTGTGTGTGTGTGTGTGTGTGTGTGTGTGTGTGTGTGTGTGTGTGTGAAGCTGTTCTTATTATGATGATGTAATTATGTTCTTGTGTTCTGTCAGATATTTTCTGTTTATGTTATTTAATGTTCTGTAAAGCACTTTGCATCAAAAGGCTTTCATAAATAAAATGTATTTTATAACCTGTTGATATGCTGAGTGTTCAGAGTTATTCTAATAAATACATCAGATCATCATATTAAATGAACATAAACATAATAAATGAACATGAACGTATTAAATAAACATAAACATATTAAATCCCTTAAGATGCAAAACAAATCATCCTCACCAAAATATCTGTTTTCTGTTTTCTAAGTCTAAAAGCAGGAAAGTGCGCGCGTGCCTTCAGCGGGCAACGTGCGTCGCGCACGCGTCCCCAAACGCTCCTTTACAAAAGTTAATAACGTTAAATATGTTAATAATGGCCATAACTGTACCTGTTCAGGTCGCTGTGTTCACTCTGCGGCGTCAGGACGGAATGAAGGAGAAGATGCGCGCGCCTCAAGGTATACGACACGGTGTGCGCGCGCGAGCGCGCGTGTGTGTGCGTGTGTGTCTCCTGCCTCCTAATAAAGCTCAGTGCGTGTTGGGGAGCAGCTCCGGCGCGTGCAGGTGATCTTTACCGCAAACCTGCGGGGACTTCTGCGGGACTGCGTGGGTCCAAAGAGGAGAGGAGAAGTCTTGTGGCGCGTTGCATCATGGACCTGAAGATTGTTTTTGGTTCTAACAGAGGAACCCGCCCGTGTTGCTCAACAGTCACAGAGATGTTTAAGTTCTGCTCCAATGAAACGGTTCAGCTCGTGTTGAAGCTTCATCTTGTCTCAGCATGTTAGAGAGAACACGTGTGTTTGTGTCCTAATGAACTCATGAGGATTTAAAAGATTAATAACTTTATGCTTTATGCAGCAGGGTGTGGCAGGACTTTGATTGACAGGTCATTACCCTCAGTATGTTTTCTTAATGACTAAAAATAACTTCTCTCAGTTCTGCTCTGTGGCTGCCATCTTTGTTTTTTTTTGCCACCAGATCTTTGATTTAACTTAGCTCCGGCCCCTTTTGTCAGGTCTGGTTGCCAAAAGAACAAAGATGGCGTCGTCCAGCCAGCCGAACTCCAAGCTTCAAAACATAAACAAACTGACGAATGATGTCACAGAGAACACGCCCACTTCTTAAGAGCTCTCTTCAGAAATAAAGGTTCTCCAGCTTGTCCTCAGAGGAACTCTTCTGGGTTGCTGCTCATTCTTTAAAAAAGGTTCTCTGGATGAAACCGGTTCTAAATGGAACCCTTGGTCTCACTTAGAACTCTTCGTCTACCATCATCTCAGAGTGTTGGTTTGAGGCTGAGCGGAATGGGACGCGGCCCTCCTGTGACATCAGTGAGTCTTAATTGGGAACAGTTCCTCCACGTCGGGTTGGTCTCCGTTCAGAGAGAACTGTACGCTGTTACACAACATGTTCACCACACACACACACACACACACACACACACACACACACACACACACACACACACACACACACACTATTATCTGCTTGTGTGTGTTTCTGCTTCACCTCACACAAACCGTCACTTTATATTTCATTCGGTGTTTCTGACTGGTCCGGGCCGGTGAGCCGGTCAGAACCAGCTGTTGCTTACGTGATCAAGAAGGATTTTACAGGACAGAGACCATCAACTATCCTGTAACCTCTGAGTTTCCTCTGGAGACGTTGTCAGTATTGTGCAACAGACTGAAGAGTAAAAGTGGAGCTGTTTTACTTTTAAATCTGTGTTTGTTGTATTGTATCTCCTGTACAGCCTGTTGGTTATTTCAAGAGTGTTACATTAGTGTGTGTGTGTGTGTGTGTGTGTGTGTGTGTGTGTGTGTGTGTGTGTGTGTGTGTGTGTCTGTGTGTGTGTGTGTGTGTGGACTCGACTGCTCTGATGTAACTCGTCACACGTTGGATGTTTTAAGTCTTCTCCGTATCACAGCGCCGTAAAGACGAGATCACAACCACAGCGTCTGTAAATCTAACGCAGTCTAAGCTAAAAGCTTTAAAGGTAAACGTGAACACAGCTCAGCTCGGCGGAGCGTTCCAGTGTTTTAGCTCTTTTGTTTAGTTTTCCTCGCTCAGCTCTCCAGATGTTGTCTTAAGACACAAAGCTGCTAAAAGTCTCTCAAGGTCCTCAACGGCTGAGCAGACAGTCAGACTCCAGCTGCTGGAGGCAGCGAGGTGCTAACATGTTAGCTTGTTTCTGCTGCATCGGATTTCAATAATACACACACCCCGTAACCATGCGGGCTTGTTTTGGTACGTCACATCAGAGGCTCTGGTATGGAATCATGGGAGTAGAGTAGTAAGAGTTTGGCTCCCATTTTCATGGGCTGCTGGAACTCAATGTTCTACTGTGAAGAAAACTTTCACTTCATCAAGTCAAGAGGCTTAGTTTGATTAAACTAAAGACCCAACAACCTCAAAACCTTTAGAGGAGTTGAATAATGTAATAAACTGCCTGATAATAAATGAGGTGCGTTAGTCAGGATCTGAGCTGTAAACCAACAACCTTCTGCATCGCCACTCCAGCAGCTCCAACAAGAGAGCGTTACAGCAGAAGGTCAACGCTTTACAGCAGAAGGTCAACGTCGTAAAGAGTTGAAAAGGTCGAGAGCTTCGCCTGAGAGAGTAAATCTCGTTCATAATAAACCGTTATGTCATGTGACGACCTGAGAGGCCTCTGACTGGACCGTGACGGGAAGCGGACACACACACATTGCAACTTGTCCATCGAGGACGTTTGTGTTTCTCAAATGAAGGTTTTGGCCCCGAATGAAGAGTCTTCTTCATCTGGAGCCAAAGAGCTCGAGTCCCGGTTTCATGAGTTTGCACGATCATGGGCATGGAGGTATGGAGGAGGTCACCGGGGTTGTGGACCGACCTGCGCCGCTATTTTAACCACGAGACAAGAAAAAAAAGGCGCTTTATTAACAGCGGACACTCCACGGAGTAATGTGGCATTACGCAGCGCTTCTCGGTCGGATGCCTTCGACCTCGCCGTTGCTGCGTCATTAACAGACAATGCATGTTCTCAACAACCAAGCACATTTAGCGATAACAAAACAATCCAACAAAACCGCGGCACTGAAACACTGCACACACACAAGAGATACAGATGAGCATGCTAACAACTGAGCCACAGTCCCCCCTCTACTACTACTGCTACTACTACTACTACTACTACTCCTACTACTACTACTACCATAACTTCACAACACAATAACCTTCCTGCAGGAGGCGGAGCAGCAGGCCGTGTGCAGACGGGTCGGAGGGGAGGGGGGGGCAGACAGGAGGTCTTTGTGCTGTTTAGGGTGGGGTTCAGGTTTTCATGACACAAACAAACACACTGACACTTTGACACACTCCCTCCCTCGTAGTGAGCTCCATTCATAGTTCATGCTTTTCACGCTTATTGTTTCTTCTTTTTCTAAAACCTACAACTCCTAGGAAAAATAAAATAACTTACAGTAGACCTCCTGAGGTCCTACAGGTCTGAATCAGACTCTGATCCAGGAGTCAGACAGAAGCTGCTTTCTGATCTCTGTTTATACAAAACGCTCTCATGTGGCTTTCTCATAAGAAGCTGGTTCTGGTTCTGGATCGAGTACACACATCTTTACCCCTTACCCTCTTACCCCTTTTAGCTCCTTACCCCCCTTACTACCCCCCTGAGGGTTCACAGGGCCAGCAGCAGGCGGGCTGACCTCGCATGTACTTTAAATCCTGTTTTACCGTCTCTGGCTGCGTACAGTCACACGCTTCATGCTCTGATCCACCGAAGCGGCTCCACATCTGGTTCAGGTCAGACCTCTGGACCCCGACCTTGTCCAGGACCGGGTCTTCCAGGAATCCTCCGCACCGTGCACCTCTCCTCTCTGAAGGGTGCACGATGAAGACTTTTGAGGGTGAAAAGATTTATGAGCAACGGGACGAAGACTTTTCCTTCACACGAGACCCTGAAACACACGTTTTATCTTTATGTCACTGCTTTGTCTCTTTGTGTCTGGAGATGTCTCCTAAACGTTATGCAAGACAACAACAACGAGACAGAAAACAACCACAGTGAGACAGAAAACAACCACAAAGAGACAACATTTACCAAAAGAGATACAAAACTATTACAAAGAGACACATGAAGTAACCACAAAGAGACAAAAGAGAGAAAAGAGTGAGACAATGACTACAAAAAGACACAAAGAGAAGGGAAGAGGAGTCCTCTATCATCGGCGCACACATGTGCGACAGGAGACGCTCTCTAAGATAAGGAGACCCGGCGACTCCTGTTCTTCACTTCAGTGAGAACGCTCGCTGGGAAACTCCCGATAATGATAATGGTGGAAAGGAAGTGATGTCATGGGTTAAAGGGGGGAGGGGGTGTAGCACTCTGCTCTGGGAAACATGTCCATCACATACATATTCTAGGTGTCTAGTGGAGGACTTAAGGAGAGACTGGAAGGAGACGAGTGAGGGAACACAGAAGTCTCCGATGAAGGAGTTGCACTGAATGAGTTGGTGTCAAAGGAACAAGACACACACGTATACCATGTTTTATTTATTTATTGTGTTAATTTATTTTTCTATATTTAAAGGTGGAATCTGTTGGTCGTTCCAGAGGAGAGAGGACGAGGAGGTTAGAGGACGAGGAGGTTAGAGGATGAGGAGGTTAGAGGACAAGGAGGTTAGGGCACGAGGAGGTTTCCTTCAGCAGCTCAGTGAGGCTGAAGGCCTCACATGCTAACATACTAATGTTGGACATCTTAGTTTAAAGTTAGTTAGCTTCCTATTAGTTCTCCCCCTTTTCCTCCGTCTCCCCCTTAATCTCCCCATCTATTGGCCTCTTTCCTCCGTCTCTGCCTCCCCCTTTCTCTCCCTCTTTATCGGCCTCTTTCTCCCCCTCTCCCTTTCTCCCTCTCTGTCTAACACTGGAAATCCCCCACTAGGGGGAGCTAGTGAGACATTGAAGAGTCCGCCTGCCTTTAAAATGCCAAAGAAGAAGAAGAGGAATGAACGGCTCTGACGCGGATCAATCAGAGCTCACCATCCCGCTGCCTAGTGACGAGCGACCAATAGGAAGCTTTTCCGTGAGCGCGGCTCTGTTTGTTGTGGTGCTGCTATCAGAGATATCCGCGGGTTTAGCGACTATAACGTGTCGTTTTTCTCGGTTTAACGTTCTTCAATCCGTCCGAAATGAGTCTGTCTCTCAGGTAAAGCCTCTCTCTCTCCGCCGCCGAGGTTAATTTGACCAACTCGACCAGCTCCAGGGTAGCGGTAGCATGTTCAGCTAGCTAGCTAGCTCCTGCTGCAGCTTCTTACGTCTAACTATTTATTAAATTATTCATATACATTTTGTAGTTGTATGTTGTAGTACAGGAAACTTATTACCTGAGAATATTTAATTTAATTCTAACATTTGCTTCAGTCAATATATATATATATATATATATATATATATATATATATATATATATATATATATATATATATATATATATAACATACAAATATTTAGTTATATATATATGTGTGTGTTAGCTATCAGTCTGTTATTTTGTCTGTTAGCTCTGAGTTTGTTAAAGTAGAGCACAATCCGTCTGTGTTTTCCAGAGCTGAACTTGCAGACAAAAGCAAACGCAAGAAGAGGAAGGAGCTGACGGAGGATCAGAAGCACGAGATCAAAGAAGCCTTCGAGCTGTTTGACACCGACAAAGATAAACAGATCGATTACCACGAGCTGAAGGTGAGAACACCAACATCACACACTCACATCACAGCAGCAGAGCACAGCCCACACGCGTGTTAAATCTATGTGGTTATAAATTAGATGGGATAATGTGAACACCACCAGGTGGCGATGCGTGCGCTGGGCTTCGAGGTAAAGAAAGTGGACGTTCTGAAGATCCTGAAGGACTACGACCGAGAGGGAAGCGGGAAAATATCGTTTGAGGATTTCAACGAAGTCGGTGAGTTCAACTTCTCGGGTTCCAAACGACAATAGATGTCATGTAAACAGAAGGACAATAGATGTCATGTGACCAGAAGGACAGTAGATGTCATGTGACCAGAAGTACACTAGATGTCGTGTGACCAGATAGAACCAGGTCCCATAGAACCAGGTCCAGGTAGAACCAGATGCAGGTCCCATGTAACCAGGTCCTGTGTAACCCCTCCTGGTCCGCAGTGAGCGAGCGCGTCCTGGCCCGGGACCCCCAGGAGGAGATCCTGAAGGCCTTCAAGCTATTTGACGACGACGAGACGGGAACCATCGGGCTGAGGAACCTCAGGAGAGTCGCTCGAGAGCTCGGGGAGGACGTGAGCGACGAGGAGCTGCGGAGCATGATCCGGGAGTTTGATGCCGACGGGGACGGGGAGAGTACGTGTTGTACTAGTACAAATGGTTATGTTGTGTTATTGCTGCGAGTAGCGTTATGTTGTATTAGTACTACAAGGAGCTGCAGGCCACAAGTTCGGTGCCGACGGGGAGAGTACGTGTTGTGTTAGTACTGCAACTACGAGTAGTTGTACCTTGTATCAGTATTACGCGTAGTATTTTATTGAAGTAAGCGGTCTTTTAAAAGGTTCCAGTTCAACTTCATTTGTTCTCACAAGAAGTATTATTATATTTATTATGATAGTAATACTTCTACTTTACTGGACAAAATTTTTGTCAACACTGTTTTTTCGGCACAAAATATTTTTCATCATTTAGCTTCTTTAAAAAAATTAATAATATAATTTACTGTTTCCTGTCATTTTGTAGACTTTTAATTTAACCGTTTAATTTACAAAACAATTAGCAGATGAACTATTGAAGTAAATAAATGTCTCTTTAGTGAAGATACTTCTGACTGAACTTTTTGTTTCCAGTAAACGCCGAGGAGTTCCACGCCATCATGACAGGAGAGTCCTGATGAAGACGAGGAGGATGAAGGTAACGAGCATTGTTTTACTCTCGTGGGTCCGACGTGGAACCAGGAGAACTCAGGAGAACCAGTGGGCTTCATATCGGACTCGTTCCTTGTGAAAAGACTTTCTGCCGCTTCCTTTTCTCTCCTGAAGGTCGTTGTTGTTTTTTGACGTCACTTCAAATCTACTCAAAGAATCACAAATTCCCTCAAAGGTGGAGAAAATTCAAGGGTTGATGGTGATGTTAGGGTTGTTGTTGTTGTTCATGTTACCAGATCGATCACTTTGTCACAAACAGGAGTCTTTAACAAAACATTTAATCCTGAAGCGTTTTTGACTTGTTTGTGTTTTGCAGCGTGAACGTTTGAGTGTGATATTTATTTTGTGTAATAAACAAATCTGTTCTGAACATTTGTGAATATCTTGAGTTTCACTGCAGAAGTCCTCATAATATACAAAGTAAATGTCTGAAATCAAATTGTTGTAGTTGTTTTGTCTCTTTTTGTTTGTTTTGTGGATCTTTTTGATGTTATTTTGTGTTTCTTTTTAGCTACTTTGTCTCATGTTGGTTGTTTGGAATATATGTGTGGTCTTTGTTGGTTTCTTTGAAATTACTTTGTATGTGTTGTTGTTTTGCATGCATTTGTGGTCTTGTTCTTTTCGTAGTTGTTTTGTGTTTCTTTGTGCTTGTTTGTAACATATTCATACTCATTATTGAACCTATTTCCTCCTCTGGCATCTATCGATACTAATGTAGACGTTCTAATATTTCAGATGATATCAGGAGACTTGAGCTCAAGCAATAAGTGTATTTATCTAAATACACTTGCACTGTATCGTGTTGATCAGTCCTGCAGTTCTTTATTCGACCACCAGATGGCGGCGCTCTCTCTCGGCTCCTGAAGTCTCAACATGTCACATGACACCGAACAGCCGATCAGAAGATCTGCCTCAAGAGAAATCCCAGTGGTTCATTTGCAGATTTTCACTTCAATCTGTGAAGATTTATAATTAAGTTGCTTTGCACTGATTTCCCAAAAGTGATGATGACGAGCAGCTGATGATGAAGAGCAGCTGTACGTCTGATGTCGACGTCAACAAATGACGTCAAAGGATCTCTGGTAGCCCATGTTTAAAACCACAAAGAGAACGCAGAGAGCTCCAGATGATGAAGATGATGGTGAGGATGATGAATGTGTTAGAATAATAAAGCCAGATGCAGAACATGGATCACAGACCCTGGAGGCGGAGCCAGTTCTTTGTCTCCCAGCAGACCTTCAACACAATGGTTTAGATGAAGCTTTCTGGTCTGGTGACATCATCGCTCACGTGATGAATTGGACGCGGTGAGCTAACCGTGCTAGCTTTGCTACGATGACAAAGCAAAGGGTTTCTCCTGTGAAGCGGGAAACGAATGAAAAGCGAGGCCAGAAACACAAACGCAGACGCACACTGCCAGTGTCGGATCGTTTACAGCAGTAAAAATAGTGATTAACACTTAAAGAAACACTTCATCCTTCAGTTTATCACTAACATCCATCAACATAAAGGAACACTTCATTCTTTAATTTATCACTAACATCCATCAACATAAAGGAACAAACTTCAGTTTATCAACAACATCCATCAACGTAAAGGAACAATTCATTCTTTAATTTATCACTAACATCCATCAACGTAAAGGAACACTTCATTCTTTAATTTATCACTAACATCCATCAACGTAAAGGAACAATTCATTCTTTAATTTATCACTAACATCCATCAACACAAAGGAGCACTTCATTCTTTTGTCTATCACTAACATCCATCAACGTAAAGGAACACTTCATTCTTTAGTTTATCACTAACATCCATCAACACAAAGGAACACTTCATTCTTTAGTTTATCACTAACATCCATCAACACAAAGGAACACTTCATTCCTTCAGTTTATCTGAGTTGCAGTGCAGTAAACAGTACAAATGACGTACAAAGTAGCAGATAAAAGTGAAGTACCTTTAAATTTGTACTTAAGTGCAGTACTTGAGTACACACACTTTGCCACATTGCTCTTCGGAGTCGTGTGCGAGCTGGTTGATTGAAGGTCGCTGATCCCAGACCCTGGATCAGGTCTGGGATCAGGGGCAGACTTCAGACTTCTTGCCCTTGCTCTCTGGCACATGCTCAGCTGTCGGGTCTCTGGACCGGGGTGGCGCTCCAGGAATAACTCGGCCCAGTTCCTCCCCGGTTACAACCTCCACGTCGCCCCCTGGTGGTTTTTCCCGGCCGGACGACGTCTGCGTTTGCTCGTAATCGTCCGTGTTTGATGAGACTTCTATAAATATCTTCATGCGCTTCACGTGTTAAAGCTGCATTCTCTCTCCTGACCACCAGGGCGACTCCTCTGGTTGTATAGAAGTATTTGCTTCATGTGTTAAAGCTGCATTCTCTCTCCTGACCACCAGGGGGTGACTCCTCTGGTTGTATAGAAGTCTATATAAAGCCGTGGACGCTTTAGGGCGTGGCTACATGGTGATTGACAGGTCGACGCCATTGTTTACATTCCTCTTGATGTATAATATTCTCACGTTGTGTTTTTGTACAGTCACTGTGTGAGGAGTTCTCAGTACAACACTATGAAGTACTTGGATGTTTTTTTTACTCCTGTGTACTGTGTTTGCTTATAGCTCTGTTAAAGACTCCCTTTGGTAACCCCCCCCACCCCCGCCCCCTCCTTCACACACACACACACACACACACACACACACACCCTGTGTCCACCTGTCCATCATTAGTCCGACTATGCCGACCATGTGACAACACTCAGACCCTCACTGGGATCGGGGAACTGGCAACACGGCTCACTGGTATGTCTGGTGGTAAAGTCTGATTTCTTTCAATGATCTGAAAATCAGCCAGAACCTCTGGAGAAAACATCAATATCCACAGAATATCAGCTTTCCGAAGATCCTTGAACACATTGTGTGTAACAAATGTTCCGCTATTTTATTTTACATCAAAAATATTTGATTGAAGATTGTGTAAAAAACATTAAACTCTGTGCTACTCATGAAACTATGACGTCATGATTCATTCACCTGAGACCAACAGTCATGTGACCAACAGTCAAGTGACCAGGAAGAGGAGAATATGAAGAGGAGGAGGAGCAGCGGAGGATGGCAGGAGGAAGAGGAGGAGGGCATGAGGAAGAGGAGGAAGATGAGGAGGCGTGCCTGTGGCTGTGAGGATCGTACACTATGCCTGGCAGTCAGTGAGCAGGGATCAGTTTACACACGTTCAGCTTTCACAGTAACTTTATCTCCAGCTGCTCCTCACACTCCTTACTGTAGTACTAATACACAAGTATTTACTTAGTACTAATATACAACTATTCACTTTGCTGCAGTACTAATACAATACTAAGTATAATACACAAGTATAAATTAACATTAATAACATTATAATGAATTATCATCATTATTATTTTCATATTCTACAGAAACTTTTCCTTTTACCGTCAAAGTGGTTATACATAATTTTGTGTTTATTCTGCAAAAAACATCTTTAATTTAAAAAATAATAATTTAAGAAAGAATCTGAAGAGCCTCAAGATAGAAACGAAATAATGAAAATTTTTATAAAGAGGAATCTGAGAGGAGGAGAGAGGAGGAGAGGAAACAAGAGGAGAGAAGGAGGAGAGGAAAGGAGAGAGGAGGGGAGGCGAAGTGGCTGGAGGTTTGTTTGGGCCTCCAGACGGACCAGAACGTTTCCCTCACAGCTGAAATCGGTCATAATAAAATTTTGGGCGGCGTCCTGCAGTCCAAACAATCACTGTGGCCCCGCCCCCTTCTGCCCCTCCCCTCCTCCAGACAGTGTGAACAGGAGGTGTGCAGCACATGTCTTCTTCAGGAGGTCAGGGACGGATGCAAACCAACGCTGGAGGAAGGAAAGTAAAACACGAAAATTTAAAATTTACCGTGGCGGTTTCCTCTAAACAGACTCCGGCCCCACACATTCCTTTAAACTGACTCCGCCCTCACACAGTCCTCAATACAGACTCCGCCCCCGCGTGCCGGAGGAGGAAAGTCGTGCTCCACATTTATTTTCATTATGGTTTACGCTTCAACCGCTTCCTCTTCCATCAGCTGGTTCTCCCCGATGGAAACTCAGCGACCTGCAGTTTGTAGCACGTAGAATATTTTATATATATATTTAATTTTATAAAAACTCTAGCTTTCAATTTGAAGCCAAGAATGTTTATAAGAATTGTTTGTATCATGACGTCGCCCCTTGGTTTGTGATGTTTTGAAGCCTCCAGTTCAACGTTTTGTTTGTCGCCATTTATTTTTTTTTTGCAACCAGTTGAAGTGACCATATATAGTCGAGGAGTAGACACTAGAGCCGTATACATCTCTGGTGTCGATCACCTTGTAGCCTTGTAGCATCCCCTGCTTCAGAAGCATCGATTTCTATACAACTATAGGAGTCGCCCCCTGGTGGTCAGGAGATAGAATGCAGCTTTAACACACGAAGCATAGACTTCTATACAACCAGAGGTCTTCTGTGGTTTCTTTGGGCTCTTCAGTGACTCGAGGAACTCCACTCAGCTCGATGCTCTGACGGGAGCAGACAGCTGAGACTAATCCTCCGGCCCGGCAGATGCTTAGTAATATCTAGGACAAGCTCGGCGGTTTGATCTCTCTCTCTCTCTCTCTCTCTCTCTCTCTCTCTCTCTCTCTCTCTCTCTCTCTCTCTCTCTCTCTCTCTCTATCTCTGTCTCTCTGGATGTAATGTGTAGAGCCGCTGGTCTTTGGTTCAGTAATCCTGGGCTCTTACCTCGAGGCCCACGGAGGCCCTGAGTGTCAGCAACACATTTTTCTCTGCTACACAGACACACACACATACTGAAAGACACACACACAAACACACACGCATACTGAAACACACACACACACACACACACACACACACACACACACACATAGGCAGCATCTATGACACCTCAGAGCTAAATATACCACGAGTGACAACGACAGGTGACCGGGCTGCTCCACAGACCGGC
This sequence comes from Clinocottus analis, assembly GCF_023055335.1. Taxonomy (NCBI): domain Eukaryota; kingdom Metazoa; phylum Chordata; class Actinopteri; order Perciformes; family Cottidae; genus Clinocottus; species Clinocottus analis. The sequence goes on along the minus strand of NW_027175854.1, from coordinate 14,884,306 downwards.
CCGGACACCGGAGGTCAGCGGGTGTGAGTGCAGCAGATGTGTGTGTGTGTGTGTGTGTGTGTGTGTGTGTGTGTGTGTGTGTGTGTGTGTGTGTGTGTGTGTGTGAGAGAGAGAGAGAGCCCCAGGGTCTGATGCTTGTAGACGACCTCGGCTCATTGTGGACTGAGCTCAGATCCAAACACAACCCGTTCCTGGGTCCCTCTTTTCTAAGCCAGCTGGTCTGGCTTAATACCACTCCTCTACTCCTCTTCTCTACTCCTCTACTTCTTTACTTCTTCACTTCTTTACTTCTATTTTTCTTTATTTCACTCTCTTGTTTTTAAAGAGAAAACACGTTCTTGTTTGACACAAGGGATCGACTGACCCACAGCTGGAGCTGCTGGGGAACCTTCCAGGTGAAGACAGAACCAGAACCCAGAGGTGAGAACCTGAAGTATTGATCATGTTGCTGGAGGGAAGAAGAGAACATGGACCCTGAACTCTGAGTCAGATTAAAGCAAAGCGGTGCCTTTTCTGGCCACTTGGGGGCAGCAGAAACAATCTGAACACAAGAGTCGGACTATTTATTTTATATTAATTTTATATTTATTTATTTGACGTGTAGCAGCAACTTTATGATTTATGTTTTAAGGCATTTTTCCAGTCGCTCAACAACTAGAAGTCTGATCTTCGGTCTGTTTTGTCTCTGTTTTGTTCTCCTCCACATTCTGGGTAAATATGTGTCTTTACTATATGTTCACAGCTGGTCTCTCATATTCATATTTAATATGTTAATCAGTTAATAATCTTTCTGTCTGTTTTTTAAAGATAAGTAATCATTTGCACACTTTTAAACTTGTATAATAAGACATTGCTCGCCGGCGCCCTCTTGTGGGGAAACCCTGCAACACTTTGTGTTTGTTATGAATAGGTTTTTAAATATTTGTTTTTAATTAATATTTGTTATTAATTAATTTAAAACGTGTGTTCTGAACGTTTTTTTTGCAGTGTGAATTTGAACTGTATGAATTCATTATTGAAGGTGGATTCAACATATTTAAAATGCTTTTTAAAATATGTTTGCAAATTTTACTTTATCACAAAGCTATTTTTTTACCTAATAATTTTATTTCCAGCTTGTGTCATAATTTATGTCTCTAGGGGTCCTCAAATATAGAAGAAATCAGTTTGAATATAATTGGCGTTGACTATGAAATGTCTCTAAGTATAATGAGAGATCAAGTTGATCAGATTAAGTTAAATACAAGTTGATTAATAAATCTGATCCATAAAACAAACATTTTGAAATATATAGTTCAATTCAAACGGATATTTGGAGAATTTAAAGAAAAAAAATGAAAATAACATTTTTAACTTACTTTTTAATAATATTAAAGCATAATGATGAATAAATGATAAAGAGTCATAACATTGTGTATCATTGTGTTGTGTGTGTGTCCTCACTACCTGCTTTATAACAGCAATACTAGTACGACAGCAGGAATACATTCATGATTATTATAATTAATGTGAATATATTTATTTAAAAGTTTCTCTCTTCTGAGGAAACTTTCCTCCTAACGGAACTTCCGGTTCCGGCCGCTGGGAGGCAGTGTTGCTCTCTGTGACCTGTTGAAACGTCACACAACGTTTTAATAATTAAAACACTAAATGAAAAAAGTTTTTCTGACCAATTCATTTTTATTGGAGTCATTGTATTCAGACTTTTTTTTCTCCACAAAATATCTTATGATGCTTTTATTCTATGTGTGTGCGTGCGTGTGCGCGTTCGTGTGTGTGTGTGTGTGTGTGTGTGTGTGTGTGTGTGTGTGTGTGTGTGTGTGTGTGTGTGTGTGTGTGTGCGTGTGTGTATCTGTGTATGACGTCCAGGTGCTAGCTGACGCGCGTGAGAAGCGCACGTGCTTGCTGAGACTTGCTGAGAACCGCTGGCCGGAGACGCGCAGAGGAAGTCACGCGCAGAGGTGAGTGTGCGCGCTCCGGGACGGTTTGGCTCTACTGTACGCGTGCGCGCGCTGCGGGGCGTGCGACCTGACAACAGGAAGCCCGCGCGGGTCTCCTCCTCTCGTGACACGGAGCTCTGAGCCGCAGAAGCAGAACTTTGTTCCCGCTCCGCGCGTCTCCTTCCCGGCCGCTCGTGCTTTCTGTCCCCGCCGCTGGCGCGCTGTCCTCGGCCTTGGTGCGCAGCGCGGACCGGTCCTCCTGGAGGAGCTGGAGGAGAGCTTCCGGGCTGTTGGAGCCGCGGTGCCATGTGAGGAATAAAGTTTAGTTTCTACTGAAACTCGGTAAGGAGGAGACTGTGGAGCTAAGGAAGAGCTCCGAGATGGTCCTTGATTATTATTATCATCATCATTACTATTATTATTATTATTAATAATAATAATAATATTCTCATAATCATTATTATTAATAATATTATTATTATCATCATTGTTATCATTATCATGCTGTTCAAGGCTTCAGATCTCATTCAGTTTCATCTCTGGACGATGGGAGAGATTCATGTTTTTAGTAACTTTATCAAATATTATATTAACAGTTTAAGAGCAATATGGACGATAATGTATTTGGGTATTTAGAAAAGTGCAGGTATTATTATTAATATTATTATTATGAGGTGATAAAAATGTAATACAATTTAATCACGAGCTTTAATAACAGTAATACTTGTAAACTGCAGGAATAAACCTCAGATTTAAAGTATTTTTTTAAAGCAAAAAAAACCCACTCATATTTTGTGGCTTCAGTTTGTGTTTTAAAACATTATTTCATTAAGTGTGTTGATTTTTACTGTTTAGTGGAAATCCTTCAGATGGATGTTTGAAGGATTTTTAATGATATTTATTTCAGTCACAGGTTTTTATTCTGTTAAATGTCAGTTTAAAAAAAAAGAAATCACCTGAATGTCAGAAATCTGATCGATGGAAAAAAAATACATGAAAATAAATATGATGACAAAATAAATCAAAGTCATCAGTAGAGAAAGATCCCGTAAATGATCCTGAAGTATCGTGTGTTCAAATCCATGAATTCCTTTAAGTTTAAAGGGAAGAAATATTTTTCAAAAGAGAAGATTCTAAGCGGATATTTTTTGCGTTTACGGCTTCATGCGTTAATCTCAGATTGAGTTTAGTCCACCTCGTAAAGAAAGAGTTCCTCGGAAGACGTTGCATGTGTGATGTCATCGCTGGGTGCTGAGCATGTGGTGGTGACTCTCAAGCCAAACCACAGCTCCAGCTTCCTCCTCCTCCATCATCATCATCATCATCATCATCATCATCATCATCATCAGCGTTGGTTTCTTTAGAGGCGATGTCTCAGACGTCCGAACGCAACCGGCGTCCTGACGCGACGACATGCAGCAGTTTGGGAATCGGCCGTAAGATCGCAGACGAGGTCCAGCTCTTCATGCATAACCTGATCAACTGGACCTCGTGTTGCCTTCAGGAATCAAACTCTTAGTCGAGTCTGTGGGGCAGCGGCGGTTCCAGTTCTTGTCCGTCTGAAGAGTCGCTATCTGAGCTTATTTTATATTAAAAAAAACGCCAAGTCGGCTGATTCTGTAGTTCCAGAAACTCCATTGATCGCCGTTATTGGGGTCATTGGGGACATTTGCGTGATTGGCATCATTGGCGTTATTTCTGTTATTTCTGTTATTGCCGTGATTGGCATTATTGCCGTTATTTGAGTTATTAGCGTTATTGGCGTCATTGGCATTTTTGGGGTCATTGTTATGGGCGTCATTGGCATCATTGGCGTTTTTTGGCTTATCACCGTTATTGGCGTCATTGACGTCATTTGGGTTATTGTCGTTATTGCTGTCATTGGCGTTATTAGGGCCATTGGCATTTTTGGGGTCATTGCTGTTATTGGGGTCATTGGCGTCAATGGAGTCATTGGCGTTATTGGGGTCATTGGCATCATTGCCGTTATTGGCGTCATTGGCATTTTAGGGGTCATTGATGTTATTTGGGTTATTGCCGTTATTGGCTTTATTGACATTATTTGGTCATTGCCATTATTGGAGTTATCGGGGTCATTGGTGCAAACAAATATTTGTATTGTTCTGTTCTGTTGGAGGCTTTGTGACTACGTTCAGTTAAAAGTCAAATAAATAGATTTATTTAATATTAAAATTATTGGAGGGACACCCCCCCCCCCCCCATCAACCCTCTACGGGCAGCTGGTTCTCAGCTCTCATCCCGTCGGAGCAGCTGAGGACCGACGCTGACGTCCGTCTCTCTCCGTCTGAAAGCGTTTTGTAGCTTTTGGGGTAAAAAGTTCATTCTTTTTCTTTTTTCTTCTTCTTATTTTGGGAGCTTCACTCTGAGGCTATAAATAACAGCAGGTTTGTTCTGTGAGGGCGAGTCGAGTGGAGATCTGCTGTCATCCTGGAAGAAAAGATCAAGCCTCCATTCTACAGACGCAGATTTTCAGCATTTTATGTAATCGTCCTCAAACGTCTCGCGTCTGTTCGGCCTAAAGTCCCCTCTTCTTCTTCTTCCTCTTCCTCCTCCTCCTCCTCCTTCTCCTCCTCTTCACGCTGAGTCGTTTGAGCTCTAAATTTAAACCTGGTGTGTGTTTTGTTTTCTGGTTCCTGAAGAGACGTGTTCAATGGACTCACACTTCAGATGTTCTGGTGACGCTCTACGGTCCGAGCGTCGCCGCCAGACATGTTTATCAAACCACGAAGAACCTATTAAACTATAAAAAAAGCTGCAAGAGAGAATGATTCCTCTTTAATTAACTGTCCGTCGACAGATCAACCGATCAACAGACGAATCCGTTCAGACCAACATGTTGAGGTTCAGAAGGAGGAGGAAAAGGAAGAGGAGGAGGAAGAGGAGGAGGAGGAGGAGGAGGAGGAGGAGGAGGAGGAGAAGAAAGTTAGCGAAATAAAAGGTTACGTAAGAAATATCATGATTTTAACTCAAAGTATTTTTATGTAACTTTTAACGTAAACATCACGAACATCAGCATCACGATGTAGGATATTTATTTGGAGACTTTTGTTTTTTACAAAACTGTTTCTGCCGCTTTAGATTTATAGTTTTGACGAAGACGAGCAGCCTTTTCTTCTTCGTACTCTCACGTCTCCTCTTCTTCATCTTCGTCTTCCTCTCCGCCCGCTGTGATGACGGCAGAGAGCTGCCAAGGAAACCTGACGTGTGTGCGTGTGTGTGTGTGTGTGTGTGTGTGTGTCTGTCAGCTCAGAGGGTCACATGGTGCTGCACAGGTCGCCTGTAAGCCGGTTCTCCTGCAGCAGATGTGTTGACGGCTAATAGAGAACTTCCTTGCGGCATTAAAAGAGGCTGAAGGGCTTTAATGTGCCGACGGGCAAGAGGTCAGAGGTCAAAAGGTCGCAACCACACACACACACACACACACTGAGCTAAATTATGCTTCTATTGCAACTTGTTTTGGCAGTTTATAAAAAAGTGACTGTGAGGAAGAAGTGGACATCATGTCTGGACTGACGCTCTGAAGCCTTTGAGGTCGACATTTTGGCCATCGACCATCTTGGTTTAAGAGTGGGCGGAGCTAAGTACAACCGAAATTTGCCATAAAAGACATTTTTAGGCGACTAACAAGTCTGTTTGACTCTCAATGACCACAATTTACTAAATTAACATTGTGCTGTATTAAAGACTTGAAACTAGAGATTGAGACATAAACTCATGTTTACAATATTGAGGGGAATAAATATAAACATTCTCTGGCTCCGCCCCTAGAGGACGTTTTCCTGCCGAGTGGTAAAAACTAAAAAAAAACCTTCTTTCAATTGAGGTTTTCTGAAAAACCTCCAGATGTTTTTTTATTTTTTATGGTGGAGCCGAACAGCCTGGTGGTTTCACTTCCTCCTGAGCGTAATGTGTGTGTGTGTGTGTGTGTGTGTGTGTGTGTGTGTGTGTGTGTGTGTGTGTGTGTGTATGTATGTGTGTGTGTGTGTGTGTGTGTGTGTGTGTGTGTGTGTGTGTGTGTGTGTGTGTGTGTGTTTTATTTAACCATATTGTTTATGTTGGTGTTTGTGTGCTTTTTCAAGGAGACGAAGAGTTTTGGGGATTGAAAAGTGAAAAACGGTTAAGGACCCGGGATTCAGACAAATAGCTAAAGAAAAAGTTTGTGAAGAAGAAGAAGAAGAAGAAGAAGAAGAAGAAGAAGAAGAAGAAGAAGAAGAAGAAGAAGAAGAAGATGGGGAGGAAAAAGATCCAGATCGCTCGGATTATGGATGAACGGAACCGACATGTAAGGAAACAAAGCACACGTCATCGTAAAGGTTTTAGAGGCCAACACTTTATTCAACACTTCATTCAACAATTTTAACACTTTATTCAACACTTTAACATGTTCATGTTCAAAGAAAACAAAATCTGTAAAATGAACTCTGAATTTGAGTCTGAAAAATCTCATTTTGTCGTCTTGCAATTTTAAAATGTTGCAATATTTGTTAAAGTTTGTGTCCAAATACCATTTCATATGAAACATTGTAGCGCTGCAGAGACGTCTTATTCTTTATTTGTGGTTTACCTCTCATCTGATTTAGAGATGAACTTTTAGATGTCCAGATCTCTTCACCAACACAACACCAGCTTCCTCACGCTGGTGATGTCATGTGACCCACCGGCTCAGTGCAGAGATGACTTATTGTCAATGGGGGCTTGTGTGTGTGTGTGTGTGTGTGTGTGTGTGTGTGTGTGTGTGTGTGTGTGTGTGTGTGTGAACACTCAAGTCTTATCTGGGGGAGCGGTTCCTCCACTTCCTGTTTTGACAGGAAATGGAGGCACATGTGCTTCCTGACCCCCGTTAGCGTGTCTGGACTGCGTGATGCCGTGCGGACGCATGTTCATGGCGACGCTTCTTCTTTGAAGGTTTTAAGCTCCATCGCTGCTCTCGTTCTAACGTTACTCACATTATTAACTCTTCACCCGAGTCGCGGACACATTGGAACAATATCACAGACCACAGCAACCAGACGATCAGTTTGGAATCGAACCTTCGGGCTAATTTCAACTTATTAAGCAGAAAAAATAAAGCTGAACACTCAGATTTTCACCCCAGTTGTGAACGTAAACATCCATCTGACCGACTTCCTGCTTCACCGTCACCGTCAGTGTTTACAGAAGCGCCCACACAGTCTTTTCTGAGCGGTGAGGAATTATTATTGCACATCATTTTCAGAACTAAAAGGAACTGGCACAGAAATACAAGACGTGATTCACAGTTTCCTCCGGCTTCAGGCTGGTTTTCTCTGTTCTAGTCGAGTATTGAAAATCAATCACGGTGAACATTGAGCGTTTAGCGTCATCATTCACGAGCGTTTAGCGTCATCATTCACGAGCGTTTAGCGCCATTATTCACAAGCGTTTAGCGCCATTATTCACAAGCGTTTAGCGTCATTATTCACGAGCGTTTAGCGTCATTATTCACAAGCGTTTAGCGCCATTATTAATGTCTGTAACACATTTTATGACAATAGATCCAATAATCATTTGGAGATTCCAAAAAAAACATAAATTTGAAAGAGGAAAAATCAGGGGATCATATAAAAGCCAACATGATTCATCCTTTGGAGACCATGCATGTCAACATTTCATGATAATCCATCCAATAGTTAAGATATTTTCAACACATCAACCTCATGTTGGTGCTCCAGGAAAAGTCAGAGGCCGGAGTGAGCGGGCTTCATCCTCTGGGGAACTTGAACATCTCTTCCACATTTCATGAAAATACATCAAATGATTGTTTAAATATTCCCTTCAAAGCTGTAAATCTCAAAGAGGAAAAGTCAGAGGATCTCCAAAATCAATAGGCTTCATCCTCTGGGAATCACAAATGTCTGTAACAAATTTCACGACAATACATCCAATAATTGTTTGAAGATTCTACTAAAAGCCATAAATCGGAAAGAGTAAAAGTCAGAGGATCCCCAACCTCAGTAGGCGTCATCACGTTAACATAAACATAAACAGCAACAAACGTCCCTGTGATGCTGTTGTAGTTTCAAAGCTCCATGAAGACGTTTCACTTCCTGTCCCTCCAGGTGACGTTCACCAAGCGTAAGTTCGGTCTGATGAAGAAGGCGTACGAGCTGAGCGTGCTGTGCGACTGCGAGATTGCGCTCATCATCTTCAACAGCACCAACAAGCTGTTCCAGTACGCCAGCACCGACATGGACAAAGTACTGCTGAAGTACACGGAGTACAACGAGCCGCACGAAAGCCGGACCAACGCCGACATCGTGGACGTGAGGAAAACACACACATGCACGCATGCAAACACATACACACACACATGCACGCATGCACACACACTGTCACACATTGGTTCTAAAACGTGAACTTTTGCTGTTTTTCATTGTTTTTTTTAATTTGATTGTATAAATAAATATTAGTCTACTAATTGATTGACTCAATCGGCAGAATTATTCAGATTATTGATCAGTGGTTTACAACATTAAACCTTCTATGATCATTTTCTTGTCACAAAAGACCGTAAATATACTTTTAAATGTAAACTTTCAGTTTTTTGTTCACGTTATTTGGGTGCAAAATAATATCTTTTGTGTTTTAATGAACACATGAACACATGAACACCAGGTACCCGAGGCACCTGAGCGGTTTCCCTCCACGCGGCCGGTCACACGGCCTCTTGGCCTTAACCCCGTCACAACCTGTAATCTTGGGTAATCTCCCACAATCCCGTTCACCTCGTTACTGAAATCCGTCTTCTTCTTTATCCGGCGTGTGAACGAGCGGCTTATTTACTTCCTCCTGTTTGTGGAGGACAATATATATTTACATTAACGTCTATGTCTGTTATTATTTATCTATGTTGGGGCCGTAATAAGAATATAATACTAATACTAATATTCTGAAAATAATTTCCAAGATCACAGTCAATATTCAAGCATTTTTATTGCAATTTTACGAAATTAAATTAACAAGATTTTTTTTGTTTTAAAAGAAAATCGTTTTTAATTGTACCATTAAAATTACCATCAAAATTTATGAGGATTTTTTTTTTACCAGATTTTTAAAAAAAAAGTTTATTTATTTAAAAAAAAATGGAAAAACACTTTTTTCCTCAAGATTCTGCTGAACTCCGTGCTCTAGCGTTGACATCACCACACTAACCTGCCATACACACCCATTATAAACTCATAAACATTTTCCTAAACTTGAACAATGATTACATGAAAACTGTTCTAGCGATCAAAAAATGCCCAATCGGGCAAATAATCTCCAGACCATTGTGAACGCTTTAAACTTTAAATCATGTCTCTACGTTAAAGTTTGACGAGTCACGGTAGGCACAAAGATGAGTGTTTTTTTGCTCTCTTCACGCTAAAACCCCATTCATGTCAATGGGACAATTTCTCACAGTTTTTTGCGCTTTTCTGTGAAACGGCCGGTCGGATCTTTTAGAAAAGTGACAGCACACGACTCGCCGTCAGGCCGCACGTTCTGATGTATTTTGAGGCGTGTGCTGTCAACGCCACGGGAGCAGATACTCGCCAAATTTTTGTGGGACTGTGATTATTATTGTTATTGAGACTTCGCCTCACGGAATTACGGAGCTGAGGGGTGATATTATAAGAAGAATTTTAAAGATTAGAGTTGTAAATTTACAAGAAAACAAACTCGGGAAAATACTTTTAGAAGTAAAAGTTGAGTTCAGATTATTATTTTTTTACCAAGGAAAAGTTAAAAACAATTTTTTTATTTCCGAAAAACAACTTTATGATCACGCTGATGCAGTCAAGATGGCCACCAACTTTGCGGAATAAATCATCAGATCAAAGTTGTCAAAAGGCACCACGCTGTGTGTGTGTGTGTGTGTGTGTGTGTGTGTGTGTGTGTGTGTGTGTGTGTGTGTGTGTGTGTGTGTGTGTGAACAAACACACATGCGATCACAGCGTGATTCATTCATCTGGTACCGTCTGAAACTCGGCCAACACGTTGCTCTTAATCTGGCTGCTCTCTGATTGGATGATAGAGGATTCTCAACATGTGAGACCTGTTGGGAGATCCACCAGCAGCACATGTCTCCGCGCCACGCAGAGGTCGCGCTCGCCGCGTAGAGGTAGCACTCGCCACGCAGAGGTCGCGCTACGTTTTAAGGGCCGAGCAGCGAAGCAAGAGGACGTGGTTAGCTTATCTTAGCATGAAGGCTCACTGTCTTTATGCTAAGCTAAATGCTCAATATAAGACAAGATGTTAATGAAGATCACAACCGAGGAATAGAAACAGCAGTGTAATATTAATACAAACGTATATGATGTATATGCAGATTCTTTTCTTTGTGGTTTTGTGTTTTAAAACTTCAAAAACACTTTACTTTGAGGTACTTGTACTCATACTACTTCTAGTGCTTCAACACTCACATTTTCTGCTGCTTTCTACTTTCATCCGACAGCTTTAGTTCCTCCATGGATTCAAAGTTTATGAAAACATATTTTAGTCATAAAGTTCAGTAAATAAAGACGAGGAGAGGAAAAAAAGAAAAATAACTTCAGTTTGTTTTCACGTTGAAGCTGTGAAAAGAAAAATCTGCCCGACAGGAATTTAGTAGAAGAGAGGCTCCTTTGTTTTGTGTGTGTGTGCGTGTGTGTGTGTGTGTGTGTGTGTGTGTGTGTGTGTGTGTGTCTGTGTGTGTGTGGTAACAGCATATCGTACTGTTGGTTCAGTCTGGGAACCTTCTGCTATTTATACAACTGAGGAGTTCTGCTGCATTCCTCACTTTTACTCCGTTAACCTTATTCTGTGTGTGTGTGTGTGTGTGTGTGTTTTATTGAAATCTGTTTCTAATCTGAAACACACACACACACACACTCCCTCATGTGTCTCAGTGGTCCAGTTCCTTTGTGTTGGCTGCGTTCCCTCCCAGCTAAATGGCTGGAAACCGGTAGTGGTCTAAAAATAACCCAGAACACAGCTAAGAATAGCCATGACGGGTGTGTGTGTGTGTGTGTGTGTGTGTGTGTGTGTGTGTGTGTGTGTGTGTGTGTGTGTGTGTGTGTGTGTGTGTGTGAGGAAAAAGAGGAGCAGCGTTCTTCACCACAGCCTCCTTCCTTTTCCCCGTCATGACCAGTCTGACCAGTTCAGAGTGAGTCTCACCACAGAGGAGGAGAGAAGTTTATCCCTCTGGAGCCCTTCAAAATAAAAGTCCTCTGGAAGCAGAGAACACATCTTTAAAGACTTTTTCATTATGACATCATTCATTACAACAAATAACAGAGTGGAGTTTCTTTCATATTTTATTTTAAAACAATATACAGCATTCAAAGTGTAAACAAGTTATATTTATTGATCTATAACATGTTTCCAGCCTCTCAGGTGACGTCACAGTTTAATGTTTTTAACACAATCCGAGGAAGTAAACAGATTATTTGAAATGAGACGTAAAGAATAAAATACATTGAATTAAAGCTGCGTTTATCACACATGATGCGTTTATGGACCGTTGGAAAGATACAAATCTGATAGAACAACGGAAATAACTTAACTTGTGCCACTGTCTGTGGGCGGAGCACACACACACACACACACACACACACACACACACACACACACACACACACACACACACACACACACACACACACAGCATCATCTGATGTGGAGGAGGAGACCACGCATGGAAAAAAGTGTCCAGTTTAAGGAAGTGAAACTCTAAAAAGAAATAACTAAATATCCGTGGTAAAGGAGGGCTGCTCCTCCTCTTCCTCCATCTCCTCCTCTGCTCCTCTTCTTCTTCATCCTCCTCTTCCTCCTCCTCCTCCTCCAGCTGTCTCCCTCCCACGTCTGCAGGAAGCTGTTCAAACCACCTGCCCACACACACACACACACACACACACACACACACACACATACACACACACACACACACACACACACACACACACACATACACACACATTCCTCTGGTCTAAAGTAACATCATAGGACTTTAAGTCTGACCGAGCTGAAGAGGAGGAGACCAAAGCAGATCTAAAAGAGAGAAGAACAATCAATGTTTTAACAAAGAGAAGTGTGTGTGTGTGTGTGTGTGTGTGTGTGTGTGTGTGTGTGTGTGTGTGTGTGTATGTGTGTGTGTGTTAATAGACAGAGACAGACTGAGGGAGTGACGAGAAACGCTGTGGTGCAAAAATAGCCTTCTACGGCCATCGCTCAGGGAGACACGCTATTGGTGGTCGCTGCCTCCCTCTTCCTTCTCCTCCTCTTCTCCTCCTTTTCCTCTTCTTCTTCATCTTTCTCGTCCTTCTCCCCGTCCTCCTCTTCCTCTCTTCAGAGACCTCCCCCTCCCTTCTCTCTGAAGCCAAACAGGTGGACATGACTGGGATGAGTGAGATAACTGTGTGTGTGTGTGTGTGTGTGTGTGTGTGTGTGTGTGTGTGTGTGTGTGTGTGTGTGTTTGTGTGTGTGTGTGGGGGTGTGTGTGTTGTACACTATGTGGTTTTGGCTCTCAGTTGTCTGCTTCAACACTTCACAGCCCATTAGTCCTGTCTGTCACTGCAACACACAAACGAACACACACACACACACACACACACACACAAAAACACACTTCTGTAATATTAAATCATGATCATGATTATGTTTTGAATCATAATAATATAATATTTCCCTCTGAGAAGTAAAAATGTATAAAGAAACACAAAACAGAAATACTCAAGGCGGACTTTGAAGTACTTGTACTACAAAAGTACTGTGAAGGCTCAGCCATGGATTTCTGGTCGCACGTCGCCCTCTAGTGGTGGAATAGGACATGACGTGCGTATACATAAACATGACTGAGTTATTGATCAATTATTATTATTATTATTATTAATATACAAAGATTGTTTTGATCATTTTAGTTTCCCAAACTTCAAAATTTGTGCTTAAAAAACACAACAATTAATTGTTGTAGAAAAGCAGCAGTAAATAAAAAACACTTGATGTATTTGAACTCATCCAGATGTTTGTGTGTTTGTTTGTGTGTGTGTTGTGTGTTTGTTGTCTCTGCAGACGTTGCGTAAGAAGGGTTTAAACGGATGCGACAGCCCCGACATCGAGGCAGACGACTCTGCAGGTCAGAGCCCAGAGGCCGACGACAAGTACCGCAAAATCAATGAGGACATCGACCTGATGATCAACCGGCAGAGGATCTGTGTACGTCCCTTCATGTATAAATACACACATATGTATACATATGTGTATATGTACGCACATGAGAAGCTGAACGCCTCTCCGTCCTGCAGGGTCTGGTTCCCTCCAGCTACGACATGTCCCTCCCTCCCAGTGCTCCCAGTGCGCTGCTGTACTCTCACCCCGGGATCAACTGTGGGATGGGAACCCACAACCTGCTGCCACAGAGACCGCCGAGCACCGGTAAGGAGGCTCCTCCTCTTCCGCCTTCTTCTTCTTCTTTTGTATTATTATTATTAAAGAGACATTCTTGTTCTTCTGATCTAAACATGTTTGTGTCTGTAGGACTGATGAGCTCCGAGCTGCAGACTGTGGTCTCCAGCGTGGGTAAGTTCATTTATTATTCTTTATTAATCACTTTATTAAGACTTTACTCATTTCCTCAAAGTAAACCGCTACAGAAGAGCAAACCTGATATATTTTGCTAACACAAATATGACATGAAATGACATTTAACTTTTGAATCATTTGTGTCACATTTCCGTGTGATGACATCATGCATCTGATGACATCATATACACGTTTATACATGTGTCGTGCAGGAAACAGCAGCTACAGCCAGCACTGCTCCTCCCCCGGCCTCATGTCTCCAGGAGGCGGGTCCAGGATGCAGGACAAGAGTCCCCCGATGAGGAAGCCCGACCTGCGGACCCTGATGCCCCCCAACAACAACAACAACAACAACAAGTGCAGCACCCTGCCCCCCATCGTGAGTTAGCTCCTCCCCCTGTCAACTCAATGTGAGTTAGCTCCTCCCCTGTCAGTTAATTGTAAGTTAGCTCCTCCCCCTTTAGAGTCACTGTGAGTTAGCTCCTCCTCCTGTCGGCTCAATGTGAGTTAGCTCCTTCTTCTGTAGTCTCAATGTGAGTTAGCTCCTCCTCCTGTCGGTAAACTGTGAGTAAGCTCCTCCCCCTGTCGCTCACTGTCCTCTTGTGTTCTAATGCTGCGTCCAGTGTGAGGACTTTGATCTGATGCTGGTAAGTACTGCAAGAATTTGTACAGTACAACACCTGTGTACTGGAGGTATACACATGCCTGTGTGCCGGGGGTCAGATTCTTTAGTGCAGAAGTATTATGAGTGTTGGTATTATTATTATTATGAGGATGTAACAGAGTGAGAATGAGTATTTATTAGTATTATGAGTATGAGTATTATGATCGTTATGAGCATGAGTACGTGTAACAATACTCCGTCTCCTCTCAGAACCAGAGGATCAATCACTCTCAGACGGCTCAGACGTTGTCGTCTCCGGTCGTCTCTCTCTCTGGTCCGACTCTTCCTGCTCAGCTGATGGGCGGGTACCCGTCTCCTCTCTCCTCCTCCTACGGCACCGGTGAGCACAACAACACACATTACCACGTACAGTATTCCCATGAAAGTACTTATGTACTACATTTCGACCCATTACACTATACTTTTACGGCATACAATGATCTCCAGCATCATAATCTATGCGATCATCTCAGAATAATTCATGTATTCGGTGTGGCGATGCGCTGCATGTTCTTAATAAGAATGATCATAATCCCACAAAACTTTGCAGAGTATCTGCTCCCGTGGCGTTGCCAGCACGTGTCAAAATACACCAGAACGTGCGGCCTGATGGGGAATCGTGTGCTATGACTTTTCTAAGAGATCCGATCGATCATTTCCCTAAAAAAAGCAAAAAAACTGCGAGAAATTGTCCCATTTACTTGAATGCGTTTTTTTGCGGAAAGAGCACAAAAAAACCCGCTCATCTTTGTGCCCATTGTGACTCGTCATACTTTAACGTAGAGACAGGATTAAAAGTTTATAGCCTCAACACAAGTTTGGAGTTCATTTCACCAATTGGGCATTTTTTGATAGCTAGAACAGTTTTCATGTAATTATTATTCAAGTTTAGGAACATTTTGGGACCATTTCAAAGTTTATAACGGGGGTGAGGGGAAGCAACAAAAATTTGTGGAAAAAAAAAATGTCTTTGTTCCCACAATTTCCGCTCTTCATACACCATTGCTAGATGAAAACGTAGGAAATATTGTGCTTGTTGTACACATACGTCCATTGGACTCCATGTTTAATCTGACCACAATGTTCTCTCATGAAGCAAACGGACACTTTCTGAACTGCCGTTACGCTCTCATTTCTAAAGTCTCACATCTCCTTTCCTTGTCGTTTCCTCCTTATTTCCTCAGAGTTCTCCCTCAGCAGCGACCTTTCCTCTCTCTCCGGGTTCGGGGGTTCTGGTCTCGGGTCGGTATCCAGCTGGCAGCAGCAGCAGATCCAGAACCTGCAGCACTCGGCACTCGGACACATGGGGTGAGTACCATTTTTGAGGAAGGGGGGGCGGGACAAACACATGTCAATCAAAGGAAGCGTAGCGCCTGAGCACCTCCCTCTCGTCCTCCAGGACCATGTGTCAGAACTCCAACCTGAACCTCCACTCGAACCTGCACATCAAGTCCGAGCCGGCGTCCCCTCCCCGGGATCGGGGCGTCGGCGTGATGGGCAGCGCCGGCGGGCTTGCGGGCGGGTGCGTGGCGGTGGGCGGGTTCTCCGCCTCATCCGCCGCCGGCCGCTCGCCCGGCGACAGCGCGTCCAGCTGCGGCAGCTCGTACGAGGGCAGCGAAGAGCGCGAGGACCACCACGGGAACTTCCTCCTGCAGCCGCTGGCCAATCACGAGGATCGCCACAGCCCGTCAGTCAAACGCATAAGGCTGTCGGAGGGGTGGGCCACATGATGGGGGCCGGGGGAGTGGGGTAAAGCTACCTTATAGTGTTATTATTATTATTATCATATTCTTCTTGTACTGAGTGGGTGTGGTTCTGTGTAACGGTAAAGCGTGCGTGAAAGGGGGCGGAGTCAACCCGTTTTTATAAGAATACAGTGACGTTCTGCTGTATTCATAACATGTACTGTAGCTAGAAGTGTGCACGAGAGGAAGTACTTCTGGTACTTCTGGAGAGTACTCATCGACCCGCTATGAAAGTACACAGAAGAGCCACCGAAGGTTTAGCTAATCAGAGACGCCGGTTTCTTCTTCTCTGTACTTTTAGCAGTTTGATGAACGTCTGTGTCGTGTACTTGTACTGCTTGTTTTGGGTGTGTTCATGGGGGCGGGGCTTGTGTAGAGCGGGAGGGCGGGGGGGTATTTAGTAAATAACAAATATGTCACGTGCACATTCACGCATGTGCACATGTGTGCAAACACAGAAAGTGAAGACGTCTGGTACTCTGAGCTACGGGGACGCGTTGCAGGTTCAACAAATACTACAAACATTTATATATTTACATGTATGGAGGGAAAGAGAGAGAGAGAGGGGGAGAAAGAGAGAGCGGGAGGGAGAGGGATGGAGAGAGAGGGGGGAGAGGGATAGAGAGAGAGAGCGAGAGAGAGAGAGAGAGAGAGAGAGAGAGAGAGAGAGAGAAGGAAAGAGCGCAAGAGAGAGATAGACAGAGCAAGAGAGGGAGAGGAGAAGAGAAAGAGAGGGAAAGAGAGGGAGAGAGAGAGGAAGTTATTTGCAGAGTAAAGTTTCACTTGACGTGAATTCTTTTCTCAACTAAAGAATCGAGTCGATGACCTTTAGGTGACTGAAGGTTATTAAAAGCCATATCCAGCAGACGATAGTTATATAGTGTTATGATTTTTAAATTCTTTATTATATCAAATTGATATTCTTTAGACGTCTGCAGCTCTATTTAATAAAGATAACCGTAATATAAAAACAGCAGAGAGGTGTGATTTTATATTAAACATTCAGGGAGATTTTCAAAATAAAGCTGGAAGTTAAAGACAAACAGTCGACTCTTTGATAATCACATTAGTGGTGATTATTAAAACATATATGCAGTGTTTTCTACAACCTGAGTAAAATTACAACACATGTAAAAAAAATAGTGAAAAAATATTTAAAAGTGAGAAATATTATACTTTGAAATTGACATTGTGGATATTCTGAGTCATGTGCCTTGGACCTAAAGCTAGCTCCAACACCCCGCCACAATAAGAGCGTGGCCAGAGGCTGTGGGTCGTTCACATTTGAATATTTTGGTTCATAAAGTGTATATTTGGAGCCTCAGTCTGCGAGTGACGTCACTGATTCAAATAAAATATTAGCTGTTCTAGTTTTAAAAAAAAAAGAAAAGTAAAAAATAAACGCTGTTTAGTTATAAAACTACACAATGATGTGTGTCGAGAGAAGAAATATGTTATAAAATAAAAAAGGGCGGAGCCCAGATGTGTTTTTCTTCTGCACCGCTGTTCTTCAACTGTGATGCGTTGACTCCGGTTGGTCAGCTTCCGGCGGAGGGGCCAGGAGCAAAGGGGAGGGGCCAGGAGCAAAGGGGGAGGGGCCAGGTGCTCGTCCTCAGGCTGCAGGCTGAGGCCTAACCAACTGTTTATTGGGTTTTTGGGTTTGATTCCTGGACTTGGACCTCAACGGTTAGACCTGTCCTCTGTACTGTGGGTGTAGAGCCTTCCTCTTCCTCCTCTTCCTCTTCTCTTAACCACGAGATGAATGTCCCACACAGGAGACAGCCAGCGGCATAAGCTGGCCTTTGTCGCCACTCGGAGATGTCGTTCCTCAGAAAAAGCGCGAGTCAGAGGTCATGTACAGCGAGTACTAACATGCTAGTATTTGTATTTTGCAGAAAAATATACAGAAATAAAAACAGGCTCTGTTACAAAGAACTCTGTGTTTTGTTTCACTGTGATCAGCTGACTCATAACAGCTCAATGATGTCATCGTGCAGGACATGAATTACATGTAAAGTACTACAGTACGTCATAATACAGTATAGTATTACTGTGTACACACATACAAAAACATTGTACATTATGAAAACATTTTAAAAGTCAATAATATATATATATATATATATATATATATATATATATATATATATATATATACATATATATATATTTAAATCTACAAGAAGATTGAAGAAGTGTATTTTATGTTCAAAACACTTTTAAATCATCGTATAATACTTTTTAAGTCATGAAAAAAATCCTAATTTTTTTTAAACTTTTTTTTTTTTAAATTGTAAAAAACTTCATAACGTCATTAAGTATAGTACATCTTCATTTAAAAAAAAATACAAATCACGGTTGAAATCATCATGAGAAAGTACACAGGTTCATTCATTCATTATGTTGTATTTTATACTTTGTATAAAATACAACATACATTATTGTAATAGTTCTAGTATTAGTTGTAGTTGGTTTAGTATTAGTTGTAGTATTAATAAACTACAGCCATGTCATTCTACAGACTGACCACCAGGCGGCGCCAACGTCCTGCGTCTCTCACGCGGCTGCATGAAATTATGTCATTAAATATATAATAGACACAAGACTTTTGTGAACCTTCCTGTTTACTTAAATATATTTCATATATTTATATTTATCGTTTTTAATGAAGTAAAAATTACAATAGTTCACTCTGAAAGTAAAAAGTATCATTAATGGAAATACTCAGAACAATATACTATTTAAAGTACGATATTGTACTTTACAATATTTAAGTACTTCAATACGTTCTGTCGACCAATCAGACGAGCTGAACCCCTGCCACCTTCTGCACAATTTATTTCAGAACAAAACGTATTCATCAAACTCTGCACGTACAAAAGTATCAGAAGCTGCTCAGCAGAAAAAAAACAGGTGTCACGAGTAAAACACTGGAGTGAAGTAAAAGTACCTGAAGCGTGTACTTAGTTACACCCTCAGGGTGTACTTCCTGCTGCGTGTGTTTAGAAATGCCAAGGACGAAGGCCTGCAGGGGAACCTGCTGCAAACATGCAAACTATGCGCACACACACACACACACACACACACACACACACACACACACTAGTCTCGTGCACGTGTTCCTGTTCACACTGCTTCCTCAGGCTCTCGTGTCAGGAGGAGAAACCACAGCTTTCTCTCAGTTGGCGGTGAAAAAAAGACAACGAACAAAACAAAAGTTTTATCTTTCCGGGCAACATGAGGACGTCTGTGTGTGTGTGTGTGTGTGTGTGTGTGTGTGTGTGTGTGTGTGTGTGTGTGTGTGTGTGTGTGTCTCCCTCCCTCCCTGAGCCGTCTCTCTGCTTCCAGTTCTAACTGGTTCTTGTGTATCAGCTGCAGCCGGTTCAGTCGAAGCCAAAACATTGACGTTTTTTTTCTTCTTCTTGGTTCTCGGCATGTGACGCCGTCGTTAAAGAGTCAAAGAAGAAAAAGAAGAAGAAGAAGAAAAAGAAGAAGAAAAAGAAGAAGAAAAAGAAAAAGAAGAAGAAGAAGAAGAAGAAGAAGAAGAAGAAGAAGAAGAAGAAGAAGAAGAAGAAGAACTTCACAGCTGTGAAGTGTCATCAGTCACAAGTCTGATCTGCTGCAGACTTACGCACAACATGTACTTTGAAGGACGAAGTACTTATACAACTAAACACAAATACAAGTACACAATCCTGATCGTACTTCCCACACACATTGTTAAATGATGACATCACAATGCTCGAGAGATGGCGATGTCTCTTATTGATTAGACCAGGAGACAAACCTCTAGTCCAAGGGGCGACTTCTCTGGTTGTATAGAAGTCTATTCAGGAGAAGAATATTCATGCACAAAAAGACTGCTAGTCTCAATATTTTATAAAATAAACCTTTTATTTTATCAAAAATTGATCATGACAGCAATAGGATCATGATAATAATATATAATGCACAGAAATGGAATAAACAGCAACAGAGTATATAAACCTTAGTGCAAAAAAAGAAAATAAATCACAAATACAAAAATATATTGCACTTTGAAGTTTTAGGTGGAAGATGTTTGAACAACATTCTCAATTTGATATACTCATCTGTAAACATTTTTATCTTTTTATGGTTTGTCATTCTTTTTGTGAGCACAAAGCTTCTTAACGTCCATGTTTAAAAAATAAAAAATAAAAATAAATCTACAGCAAGAGAAGCTTTTAGTTCAGAGCAGAAACTGACAGGCGACTTGTGGTACTTTATGTTGGTTGGTCGGAGTTGTGCTTTTTCTCTAGACCCTGGTCATTTAAACACACACTCATATACACACACACACACACACACACACACACACACACACACACACACACACACACACACACACTCTCATATACACACACATACACACACACATTCTGAGTCTCACTTTAAGTGCTCGAGGTGGTCGTTTTTATGCAAATACAAATCCGTCTGGTTCGTTGACAGAAAGACGTTTTCCACCTGACGTCTGCTTTACGACGTCTGCGTCACGACGTTTGCACCATGAAGTCTACTTTACGACGTCTGCGTTACGGCGTCTGCATCATGACGTCTGCGTCACGACGTAAATGTTTACAACTTTGTGTGGACAGAACCTTGTGGACATTCAGGCCCGCCGCAACCTGCAGAATACAAAACCACCGATAGGAAACACAGTAATTACGGTTTGTGCAAAATTCACTGTGGAGGCGTCCTCTGACCGCCATCTTTGATTTGTGCCTCAGAGTCGTGCACGGCGTCAAGGAACTAGTGGTGGTGTTGGTTTTTTTTGCCAGGTCTGGCGCACAGGATCCAGAGGACGGAGCATGGCTCCAGACCCCTGATCCATATGTCAGCGGTCACCGAATACTCTCCCAGCTGAGCCAGGGAGGGTCCGCCGCCGTGTTTACGCTGACATACAATCTGGTGAGAAGCTTGCTGGGGCCGAGGGGGAGGGCCGGTGTCTGGTGAGGGCACGGAGGGCTCCTCAGCGGGACGGACACGTGTCGGGCCTCCTGACGTCCGCCGCCGGGCACACCTCCACGGGGTCGGGGTACGGGTCCACCTGGAGCAGCACATAAAAACACATGCTGAAACCTGCTGGAACAAGCCTTTGAAAGTGAGGCAGATGTCTCGGAGACAGATGTTCAGATTGATGCTCTTACATCTGTGTGTGAAGCTGCAGTTGGTTAGATTAGCTTAGCTTAGCTCAAAGACTGGAAACGGGGGGAAAAGGCTAGCTGGGGCTCCGTGCAAAGTCCTCTCCATAAAAAGCTCCCTGAGAACAGGCATAAACTCGATCTCACGAAATGACTCGGAAAACAAACAGTTCAGATGAAACGGACCAAACCGGTTTCAGGGAGGAGGAGCTCGTTGCTTCTTTCTGCTGTAAGTGGAAGGATTTACTAAGAAGTAGCGCGGAAAAAACATACCTGCTATCATCTTTACTGGATACTTTGAATAATTTATACAACATGTTACTGGATACTTTGTAAATATTATACAACATGTGCAGCATCTTAACTGCATACGTTGTATTTTCCGTGTACTCTGTACGGCGGGTGACAGCTGTCCCGCTCTGTTGACGGAGTACTTTATGAGTGTGGTATTAAGTGTACCTCTGAGTAGAGTGGGGGGGGCAGATATCTGAACTCCGTGATGTAGGTCAGCAGGTCCTCTCCCTCCCCGGCGGTCCCGTCGCAGCCCAGCAGACACTCCCTCCTGCGAGCCTCCGATATGGCCAGGTCGGTGTAGCTGGGCGGCGCTGTAACCGAAAACACACAAGCGTTAGAGAGCCCGCAAGCCGCTGGGGACCCGCCCAGCCCCGTGTCTCTCGTGCCCTCCCGTCCCGTCGTACCCTCGGGCCTCTCGGGCAGAGCCAGCCAGCTCAGCGCGCTGCAGCCGCTGCTGATGCTGGAGGAGCGCGTGGCGCAGGCGTGCAGCGGGATGGTCCCGATCACCAACGGCAGCGACAGAGACAGGTTCAAGCCGCCGGGCACGTCCACGTACACCTGCAGGGAGATCAGAGCTGAGGAGACCGAGGACTTCATGCACGACACAGACTGCAGGAACACCTCGTTCCATCACATCCCCCAGGATGTTTGATTAAAAGAATAAACATATATAAAGATGCCTGTATGTATGCCTGCTCATAGTGGCTCTGACTCTACTCATTGTGGATCAGACCCTGGACTCACCACGAGGGCGTACTCCACTCGGATGATGGGGCAGTCCAGGATGGAGGGCGACACCGGGGGGATCTTCAGCAGCTTGCCCTCCCAGCTCTGGCTCTTGCCCTGCGGCAGAGGGTCTCCTCTCAGGTTGGACACCAGCTGCTGGATCTGCTTGCCCTTGCCTTTAGCGTAGAAGGTCTGGTTTTGGTACAGGGCGGCCTTGGGCACCACGACCCGGGACGAGCAGTTCTCCACCTCGGCAAATATTTGGATCGACTCGCCTTGGAGAGAAGGGAGAAGAAATCAGTCTGTCGGACTGAGAGAGAAGTGAAATAAGTGAAATTTTGAGAGTGGAAAAAAAGAGTAAGAGCTGGAGGAGGGAAGAGGAGCGGTGGCTTACCTGGCGTGTAGCCCTTTCGCTCGATCTTGGCGCTGAGGGAGATCGGGCCAGAAGCACAGAACCAGCAGCATAGCGTCTTCTCCTTTGAACCGGCCTGAGGGGCCTGAAGCACAGCGTCGCCGGCGTGTTAGAGCTCCCGCGACATCACAGGTACCACATTTTGAGAAATGAGCTCTTTGGCTTCGTAGCCGAGAGTCAGACGAGAAGATCGATACCAAACTCGTATCTGTTCGATCAACATGGAGCGACAGCTGGTTAGCTTAGCTTAGCATGAAAACCGGAAAAGTTAGCTTAGCTCTATTCCAAATAAACAGAATTTGTCGATAAACATTTCTAAAATTCACCAATTAACGTGCACTCACGCAAAGAAGTAACGGCACTATCTAGAACCATTGGGGTTCTTCAGCTTGTTCTCATGAGAGAATCCTTTTGGTTCCTTCAATAACCTTTTCTCAAGAGTTACACTGAGAATCATCTGTGAAAGGTTTAACCCACAACTCCTTTTGAAAGTTTTTACAGAGAACTCTTCTGTGGTGTAATGGTTCCACCCAGAACTCTCTCTGGAGGTTCCATCTTTAACCTTTCTACCTCCTAAGGAGGCTAACAAAAGCACACCCAGGAGGTTCCCCCCAAACCCTTTAATATTTAAAGGGTTTCATCTAGAACCCATCCAGGATGTAGTACAGGGAACCCATTAAAGAGTAAAGGGTTTTATCTAGAACCAACCATGGATGTTCTTTTTAAAACCTTTATACAATCAAAGAGTTTCATCTAAAATTAAACTTTAGTTCTTTTACAGAACACACACATGAAAAACATGAAAACAAATATATCAAGAATATTCCAATTATATGACAATGTTGCTCCCAGGCTTCATGCTAAGCTAACGTTCCCAGGAGCAGGAGGTTCTCCTGTGGAACCGCAGAGGAAGGTCTTGTACCAGCAGCAGCGGCGTGTTGATGTCGATGTGCTCGAACACGATGAACTCCTTCTTCACCTTCAGCGGCAGCAGCCAGGGCCGCAGCAGCTCGGCCTTCACCCAATAACGCACGCTGCCGTGCTTCCCCTCGAACGACGTGGCCAGCGCCCTGCGGGGGACAGCGTCAGTGTACAAGTACCTCCACCACGCAGTACTAGTACCTGCAGTGCAAGTACCTGCAGTGCAAGTACCTCACCACACAGTACTAGTACCTGCAATGCAAGTACCTTTTTAAAATGTCATGACTTTTCCAAGTTTTCCATTAAAAGAAGAAGAAGATTTAAAAAATAAAGTCTAATTTAACTGTAACTTTATTAATAATCCTGAGTGTTGATCCTGTCGTCTTCAACACATTCATCATAAGTTCTGATAGTTTAATCGGTCTGAAGTGGAGCAGAAGTATAAAGTACCACAACGCTGTACTTATACCTGAGTACAAGTACCTCAGTCTGTACTCACATCTGCGGCAGGTTGAAGCTGAAGGCGAACTCATGGACTCCGGCGTGCAGGACGGAGACGCTGTCCTCTGGACCGCCGTCGTCTGCAGAGAACACGGCCATGTTTATTCACTCATGGAGAGAACACACAGTACGCAGGAATGTACCACCAGGAAGTACTAGTACTCACAACCTTCACAATACCACACAGATAAACGCTGACATTCAATAACTTTAATTCAGAATCATGTTCCTAAATGAATCTTTATTTTCTGTTTTGAGTTTTTGTTCAAGACAAAAAATTTCAACTGTGATCGAACTAAAAGTCTGTTTGTATTGAAAGAATGTAATGTTATAAATGTAATGTTATAAATGTGATGTTATAAATGTAATGTTATAAATGTAATGTTATAAATGTGATGTTATAAATGTAATGTTATAAATGTGATGTTATAAATGTGATGTTATAAATGTAATGTTATAAATGTAATGTTATAAATGTAATGTTATAAATATAATGTTATAAATGTAATGTTATGAATGTAATGATATGAATGTAATGTTATGAATGTAATGTTATGAATGTAATGATATGAATGTAATGTTATGAATGTGTGTCAGAGGACAGAACACAGAGTCTGTGTTCTTTCAGTGAAGAACACGACGTCAGCTTCCTCATTTCTCTTGTTATTGTTTGTATTTCACATTTGTGTTTAAACATCCGGATTCAACCTGATGAACGCAGCTTCCTGTGTGTGTGTGTGCGTGTGTGTGTGTTTGTGTGAGTGTGTTTGTGTGATTGCCGTCATCAACATCTTGCACGCATGTGTGTGTGTTCCACGTCAATTTGATAGCACACACACACACACATATACTGTATATATCTACACACACACACACACACACACACACACACACACACACACACACACACATACACTCAGAGCAGGAGCAGGCTGGTATGAACCGGTCTCAGCCGACTCTTTCAGCTGGAGCTCCACAGCTCGCTCCTCATTGGAGGAGAGAGAGACGCGCACCAGAAGCCGGGTTCTGATTGGCTCGGCCCCGACAAGCCCCCACCCACATAAGTACAGCCATGTGGAACAGTGCATGAGAGGAGGAGGAGAAGGAGGAGGAGAAGGAGGAGGGTAACAGGTAGAAGCCCTTCAGAGGCTTCAGGGGATAAATGACGATAGGAGAGAAAATGTTTTACATTCACAGCTTTTTATTCTTTTGATTTACAGCATTACACAGAAGATGTACATCAACACAACTTTCTATTGGTTCACATGGTCTTCCTCTGATGGGCCCATAATGATGGGATGGATGATGAGACTTCAACAACAAGCTGAGCTCTCAGGATGGACTCCAGCTCGTTGTTGTCTTCACTTCAAGAACGTTATTATAATAAATAAATACATACATGCTGGCGTTATGAAACTGGTTTAGTTTCTCTCTGAGGATCAACTCCATCAGCTGAGGAAGATCATGTGACGCGGACGAAAGCTCAGGAATGTTCATAGTTTTCCCGGGAGTCAGATTTCATCTGACGTCATGGCCTCGCTCCTTGACCTTTGACCCCGACACGCAAACACTGACAGGAAGTAAAGGACCTTCTTCTTCCTCTCTGAAGCTTTCAAATATTCCCACATTTATAACCAAACAAAACGGAGCCGACAGGCTGGCCCACGTGTACTGGTTTACACTGGGAACACTGGGAGGAGGAGGAAGAGCAGGAAATGGAGGAGGTGGAGGAGTCTCATTTACATGAAACTGTCTTGTTTGCGTGGTGTTTTGTTTTACAAGTAAAAGCAAACAGAGACAACAGGTGGAGCTCTAGCAGCAGCTGATGTGGTTCTTTACCACAGAGAGAGAGAGAGAGAGAGTCAGCTCGTCTCCTCCCTCCTCGTCTCCTCCTCCTCCCTCCCTCTCAGTTTCTAAACAGGTTTGAACCGCTTCTAACAAAGGGAGTTGGCTGCTGGAGCTTCAGGATTACATCAGTAAAACATGTTCATGTCTCTATCAGTTTGCAGAAACAAAAAAACATATTAAAAAAACTTCCATTTTCGATTTTTTTTGGGGGAATGTTTCTCAACTTTTCTTTCTTTTTCTTCTTCTTCCTTCCTGCATCAAAACTCCTTGAACACAACACACAGGCTCTCACTCTTAGAATAAACACACAGATCACGAGCATCGGCGCGTGCACGTGGAGCCGGTTGAGTCCAGAATTCACGCGCTCGCGCTGCAGAAGCATCAGCTGTTGCATCAGCACCAAACTGTCGCTTTGTCTCCGCGTTCTGCTCAATAAAGTTTTACCGCTTCTGCCACATTTCTTCACTTTCATCAATTTATCAGGAAGTCACGAGAGAAAGTTACGCTCAGTAACCAGCAACCAGTCCTTTAAATAGTTCTAATAAACGTTCTTTTAAATGTTCCTTACAGACCTTTCAATGTTCTTATAAACGTTCTAAATGTTCTTAAAACACGGTTGTGGTCTTCTAAACGTTCTAAAGGTTCTAATACACGTTCCAATGTTTCTCTAAATGTTCCTTATAGATGTTATTGTCTTCTTATAAACGTTCTTTAAACGTTCTAAAGATTCTAATACCTGCTACTCTGTTCCTCTGAAGGTTCCAAAGGTTCTAAAGGTTCCTACCTCGCTCGTCTCCCAGCAGCGGGTCCCGGTGGTGCAGGTACTCCAGCTCCTCGGTGTAGTTCTGCGTGTACGCGGTGTTGGCCCCGGCGTTGCGGGACTCGGTCCAGCGCACCTTGGCGACCCCCCTCGCGGTCATGTCCAGGCTCCTCACGCGCACGTCCCCGGTCACCTCCACCACCACGCGCCCGGACACCGGGTCTCCGCCGGAGAACGCCGGCAGGTTGTTCTGGTTCAGGCTGTCGAAGAAGATGGCCAGGGCCCGCACTTTGCCCATTGCGGCGCGGCGACTGATAACACAAACAACGCGACTAATAACGCTAATAGAGAGTCTGTGGAGATGCTGTGCTGTGCAGAGCCGCGTGGCGCGGACACACACACACACACACACTCACTCACACACACACACACACACGCTCGCACGCGCCTATCTCCGGGCGCCCCGCGCAGAGCCGGGTCCTCCGCGGCGGGGATGATGTCGGGTCATCCGGGTCCAGACGCGCAGCTGACGGCGCCGCTGCAGCTCCTCCCCGCTGTCTGCGCCTCTGCTGCCGGCCGCTGCGGCCGCGCGCTTTAAAGCCTCTGCGCGCACTCGTAACCTTACTGAGCATGTGCGCAACACACGCACACACACTCGCGCGCGCGAGCTGCAGTACAGCCTGTTGAACAAATACTCGCAGTTTTTATCAACAGAAACAATATTTGAATCTAATTTGGCTCAAACGGTGGAAAGTAACTTAAGTTTAAGGTACTTTAGTTTTTATACTGCACTGATACTGCACTCTCAGATAGAAGTACTACTCTAAAGTATAGTAGAGTATTAAGTATACAATACAGCAAATACTAAACTATACAATGACACAAAGTGTAAAAGTACATTTACTCAAAGAATGTACTTGAATACAATATTGATACTTTAAATGACCTAAAATTTTACTGATTATATTTTCAATCCATGTGTTGTTATTGAATAAAGATGTTCATTTTTTTCTTCTTCTTTTAACTCTGTTGATGACCTGATAGTCACGTTGAGACAAATTGTTTGTGTATTCACTAAACCTAACCGGAGAGGAAAAACAAAACTAAATCAGTTTAGTTGTTCAGGAAAATAATTTAACTTAATAGAAAATGTAACCATAGTTCATTTATAATACACTATTCAAAATATACAACAACTGTTATAACATTTTAGCAAATACATGTAGTATTTGTACAACCCTAACTTGATTAATGCAACGTGTTTTGTCCTGAAATGTAAAGGACGCGCTGCAGGAACATGAAGGATCCTCTTGTGTTGTTCTCCTTCAGCAACAAAACCCAAAAATATTCAGTTTACAATCAAACACGAGAAAGAAAAGAGTCGGATCCTGATGTCTGAGAAGCTTTACCAGAAAGTTCAGCTCTAAAGGCAGCCTGCTGACCTCTGACCTCATGTGTACCTTTGTCCTGTAGCACAAAATAATATTGTAATATTTATAATATGAGCTGATCTGTGCATAATCAAAGCACATGAGTCCCTCTGCTGGTCGGAGCTGAGAATCTATATAAAAAAAATAATATTTTGTTTTTAGTGTTGTAAAGGAAGAAGTACTCCGTGATACAGTTGAAGTAATGTGGAGTATCTCACATGTACTTTAAGTGTTTGAGTAAATGTACTTTACTTTGTGTCATTGTTTTGCATGTGAAGCCGTATGAAACCAGACACTCAATATGAAAAAGGTGAAAAAATACATAAATAAAAATTTTAAAAAAGACAATGAAAAACAAATAAATCAGGAGACAATAATCATGTTAATATAATGCATACAATTACATTATTTAAAAAAATATTAAATATTTAAACATTTAAAAACTAAGAATTAACTGCCTTAACTGAATTAAATCGGATAAATCCCGCGTGACATCCGGTTTCTTTGACGTCATTAATGACCCTTGGAGCTCAAAAGGAGAAGCCGCCACTGAACTCGCCTGACAATCTTCACGGTTTTAGGTTTGCTACAGAGTCACGTGACTTCGATGACGTTAGTCTGAACGTCCACAGGTTTCCCGCCAACGGGAGCCGCTCATAGACACATCGGCGCACCTCAAACGGACCCACGTCGACTAAAAGTGAACAAAAACACGTAAAGTATTTGTGGGGAACCGCTGACTC
Organism: Clinocottus analis; assembly: GCF_023055335.1. Taxonomy (NCBI): domain Eukaryota; kingdom Metazoa; phylum Chordata; class Actinopteri; order Perciformes; family Cottidae; genus Clinocottus; species Clinocottus analis. Next base: position 14,855,583 of record NW_027175854.1, on the reverse strand, counting down.
GTGGCAGCGTTGAACTTCCTGCTTACCGCCCACAAAGCATTGTGGGAACTGTAGTTCCGAAAACTCCAAGCGCATACATAACCGCCCATATATATATGTATGTATGTATGTATGTATGTATGTATGTATGTGTGTGTTTTACTGTACTTTTGTACAGTTTCTGCGACACAAAGTCTAGTTAACTTCACTTTAACATAAAAAGATAAAAACAAAGAGCCACATGAATCTGTGTAGAAATATATTTTCCCAGACAAACACGACACAGTAGACACATTGACCCAGACACTCAGCAGCACATACCCATAATGCAACAGGAAACACGACCAGAGGACTCCTGGAACAGTCAAAAACGTCCTGGTGTTGAATCCATAAATGCACTTTGCATATAGTTTATGTTCAGTCATGCAAACACACAGAAGACGGTTTACACACACGTGCATATGAAATACTCAGGAGATCATAAACATGATGATAACTGAGCAATAATGAAAAACTGTTTGAAAAAATAACTAAAATGTTGGAATATTGATAAATATGCAAAAAGAAAATTAAAGGTCAAATAAAATGAAACAAAACCTCAATGCTCTGTTTTCACAGAATGTTTTTATAGTTTTAAGTATGATTTGAAAAATGCAGAAACACAGAATTATTATAATTAGTTTGTCATCATAAACTGAATTAATTATAATAATAATACTGAACACAGAGGAACGGAAGTTTCAGATGTTTTTGTTTCTATGATTTTTAAAAGTATAAATATTAGTTGTAATGAGTAAACATGCTTCTTAACAGTGATGGAGGAAGTATTCATATCTGTGAAATACTACAATATACTCAAGTACTTGTGTGAAAGTAAAAGTACGCAACTTATTTTAAAAAAAAGGTATGAAAAGTATAAAACTGCCCCCGAGACTGTTTAATATATTATTATTATGATTATGAATATTGCTTCATGCATTCGTGTTGATGCAGGATTTCACTGTTTTACTTTAAAATAAAATATAAAAATTGATATTCAGAGAAAATAAATCTGATAATCTGAGATAAAAGTTTTTTAATTTGTTGAAGGAAGAACTTTTGCAGGTTGGATGAAGTTTTATGAAAGTTTTTTGACTTTTTCACGACTTCAATCTTGAAAATTCAGAATATTCTGAGAAAAAAATATTTTTTGTTAAAAAAAGAACAAATATTAACGACTTAAACGACGTAAGAATAAATAAATAAAGATTCTCTGAATATTAATTTTTCCTCCGTATTTGTTTATTTATTCTCTCACTCGGCGCCACGTCACTGAAACACTTTAATATTATTTGTTGGTAAGAATAAAAAAGAAAAGTTTGTGAGTTCAACATGCGATTCATATTCATAACATGCAACTCCTCAGTGACGACACACACACACACACACACACACACACACACACACACACACACACACACACACACTGGAGGAAATGAAGAAGCTCCATGCAGCAGCACATCATCACTATTATTAATATTATTATTAGTTCATGTTCTGTATGTTTGTACAAGAAATAAAAAAACATTAACAGCATTTCTTTACAAGATTTAGAAAATAAATGTTTCCACAGTAATAAAACTTAAATAAAAACAACAACCATAAAAACATAAAAACAACTTCTATAATCAAAATATACAATAAATATATAAATATTGTAGTTTACAGTTTGCAGCGTTCAGCTGGGGATCGTCTTCCTGCGCTTGTTGGGACTCTGACCGACATCCTTCAGCTCTCTGTACTGCATCTACACACACACACGCACGCACGCACGCACACACACACACACACACACACAGCGTCAGAACAAACTCAGAAAAAGTTAAACTGAAGAGCTGCTTCATTATTCAAGGATTAGTCAGAAAAAAAGTGTTTTACACACACACACACACACACACACACACACACACACAAACACACACACACACACAAACACACACACACACAAACACACACACACACACACACACACACACACACACACACACACACACACACGCCCTCTCTCTCACCACTTGGACGTCAGACGGGACTCTGGACAGGAAGTCCAGCAGCTCGTTGTTGTCGATCAGGTACGGATCCCGAAGCTTCTTGGTGAACTTGTTCACACCTGCAGGAGAAGGGGAGGAGGGAGCGAGAGAAAGAGAGAGAGAGAGAGCGAGAGAGAGAGGCTCTGAGGACTTGTGCACACATGAGGTACATTGTGTGTGTTGTAAGTACATCCTGTGTGTTGTACACAGCAGGACTCACCCCACGCCAGCACCAGGAACCGGAGAGGAACGAGGTAGAGGAGAACGGTGGCCGAGCACAAGGCGGCCATCGCCAACCAGCTCAGGAAAGGCACGGTCCAGTTAACGGTGCTGAGGAGAAGATGAAGATGAAGAAGAAGAAGGAGGAGGAGGAGGAGGAGGAGGAGGAGGAGGAGGAGGAGGAGGAGGAGGAGGAGGAGGAGGAGGAGAAGAAGGCACTTCCTGTGACATCCTGGTCTCCACCACAGCGCTCTGGTTGTCGTATACTCACTTCTTCATCCTCTCTCCGTGCGACGCCACATCGTCCAGCGCGCTCTGCACGCTGACGAACACGTCCTGGATGGCGTACAGCTTGTCCAGGAAGCCCTTTGGCTCCGCCTCCTGCAGGAGGAGGTCAGCGTCTCAGTGCATTGAGGACAACTTAACACAACTTAACACAACGTAACACAACGCAACACAATGCATCATTGTTCTCTACCTTGTCTTCCTTGTCCTCCTCTTCGTCCTCCCACTCGAACGTGGCCTCCATGGACTGCAGCGGGAAAGAAACGCTCGTTAGTAAAGACTTTAAAGTTGTATTTAACTTTGTGTTGACAATGTTAAAGTTTTCTTTAACTTTGTGTTAACAATGTTAAAATTAACAATGTTAAAGTTCTCTTTGTGCTTCGTACCGTTACGGCCGCGTCTCTCTCGGAGGAGAAGACGTAGTTCCAGACCAGCAGCAGCAGCAGAGCCATCGGCAGCATGTAGAGCTCGAAGTTCCACACGACCACGATGAACAGCTGGGGAGGAGAGCCAATACCTGAGGTACTGGAAGTAGCTGCAGTACTTTCAGTACCTGAAGTACATGCAGTCTCTACTGCAGTACAAGTACTCGTCTGCCTGAATTCAAGGGACCAAGTTACTGTGAGGAACTTTGATCTGGTCCTCAACCGGTTTAGAGATGACCTCCATGATTCAGCAGACCGCTAGAGAGAAGATGGTCTGGTTCTAGAGAGTTCTTCTTTAAGATCCTCATCAGAGCCACTTAGTCAGACTGTGAAAGGAGAGGTTTTCTGAAAGGAACCCTGGTGCTCAGAGATACTACCTCTTTAGACCACAGGGGGCGCCAAACACACCATCATGGTAAAGTTCCTCGTAGCAACTTTAAATACAAAAGTATTAGCTTGAACATATACTTAGTTTTAGAAAATGCTTATGATGCTGTAGTGTGTGTGTGTGTGTGTGTGTGTGTGTGTTATACCACAAAGGAGATGATGCTTCTCTGGGCAGACTCCCACTCGAAGCAGCTGTTGATGTACGTCCCGTAGCTGATCAGGACCATGATGCACCTCTTCACGCGGTTAAAGTTCTGCTGCAGCAACTGAGGGACGGGAAGTTTTTATTGTTAATATATTATATTTATAAATTACATTACTTTTTTAGGAATAATCATTCGATTAAAACATTTTTTTAAGTTTAGGGTTAAATATTTTAAATGTTTATAAATGTTTAATTTATCAGATTAATTGATAATGAAAATAATATTTGAATGGGTTTAGAGATATATAATAATATAAGATATAATAATATATGAATAATGCACATAAACAAACCTGCTTGGAAACTTTGGGTTCTTCCTCGATGTATTTCTGCTCTGCAGGAACGACAGACCTTAGAGCAGCTTTTACCTGAAGAGAGAGCAGGTCATGTGACCCAGGACAGGCGTTACAGCTGCCCCCTGAAGGGTCATGTGACCGCTGAGGTACTTGTACCCCTTCAGCAGTACTCACAGAGTTGTACACCACATCCATCTCCAGGTAAATGGCCCCTTTGGTTCGCCCCGTCAGCTCTTTGTTCTTCAACATGTAACTCTTCTGCTCACCGTTTCGGATCTGACACAAATAAAAAAAAGCGATAACAGTTTGTATTTGTACACCTCATACAGCGTTGTACTCTGTGTATTATTACACTCACAGATAATAAGGGGATGGCCACTTTTCCCAGGAAGTCGGCGCTCCGGTCGCGGTCCTCATCGAACACCGTGACCTCCAACACGGAGTGCATGTCCTTCACGTTGCTGAAGAAAGAGAGCAGTGTATAAAGTACTTCTACATAGTCATGGTATTACAACAGTAGAGGGAGACAAGTAATGTACTGCTGGTGAGGTATTTAAGACTCCAAAAAGAGTCTGTATCAGTTTAAATGAACTCTATATTTAGAATGTTTTACCTCTTTACCTTTCTGCTGGAAGCTGAAGCTGTTATCTGTGATCTCTTCAGGGACACAAGACTTCTTTCATAAAAACACTGATTTAACCTCTCAGAGCTCAGGAGCTGCTGCTCTCCTGCTGCCTGTATCTGGTAGTTAGTTTGTGTTATTGTGAATCTGAATTAACCTTTTAAAACCCAAGACAGTCAATAACCCAAAAATAACCACCAGATGAAGACAGCAGGAAACCAGCAGCTCCTGAGTTCTGTGAGGTTAAATCACTGGTTTTATGAATGGAGTCTGGTGGCGATAAAAGCTGCAGTTTTATGTAAAAATATTCATCTGCACAGAAACTAATAACAAGTAACAAGTACAATATGTATTGGTAGTAGTATAAAGTATCATACAAGTTATGATATGAAGTATGTATGTGGATCATATTGGATTAAATATAATTTGCATGTATTTACAGTACAATGAATGTGACTAAATACACGTAGTATCTGTGTATTGTGACTCACAAGGTGAAGACCTTGTTCCACTCTGGGTTCAGGTTCTTGTACACCGTGTGAGTCTGCAGCCGGTCATTGTTCAGCTCCAGCACACAGAACGGGTCACTCTTACCTGGAAACACCAGAGTATAAAGTACTGTGGACGAGGATAAAGTACTGTACAGGATGTATAAAGTACTGTGAAGGAGGATAAAGTAATGTACAGGAGTATAAAGAGGAGTACAAAATACTTTAGAGGAGTATAAAGCATAGTTGGGGGAACAAAGACGACTAAAGAATATAAAGTACTGTATAGGAATATAAATTACTGTAGAGGAGTATTAAAAGCAGTACACAGTACAGCCCAGGATGGATGTTGTGTTACCCGTGACGTCGGCCACCATAAGTCCTTCGGCTCTCATCACCTTCACCTGGACGATGCCGACGTCCTTGAGGTTGGAGAACGACCTCCAGGCGCTCTGGAGGAAAGCAAACAGGAAGTCAGAGGTCTGTCCGTCCCGTGGACACCTGACCGTTAGCCTGACGCGCGGCGCTCACGTAGCGTCCCAGTATCTCGCGGCGCTCCAGCGGGTCGTCCAACGGCGTGACGGACAGGTCGGCGATAGAGACGTGAGCCGAGGCCGTGAGCGTGACCAGCAGCACCACGGAGCCCCGGGACTCCTCCAGGGCCAGGTCCAGGTGGTGGGTCCGCTCCTTGCAGAGGGTGGAGAGGTCCAACTGGCAGCTGCACGACAAGCACAGTACATTCTGACCAATGGATTCCCAGGACTTTTCCATGACCTTTAACCCAATGTTTCTGTGACACCTTTAGGTGGTTTAGTTGGTTTAGTTAGCATTGAATGGTTCTTGAAGTATTTTTAGGATGTTCTAGGAGTACTTTGGGAAGGTTAGCGGTAAATGAAAAGGTTCTATGGATCCTTCAGGATGTTCGAGGAGTTCTTGATGAGGTTCTACATCCTTTGGGAGGTTCCATCTAGGGATCATTGAAAAGGTTCATGGGGTCTTTTACGGTGGTTAAGAGCTTATTGATGAGGTTCTATCTAGAGATCTAGCTTCTATGAGTCCTTAAGGAAGTCTATTGATACTTGAGGAAATTCTATGTCCTTTGTGAGTTTTTTTGGGAGGTTCTATCGAGGGATCATTGAAAAGGTTCTAGACATCTTTTAATGTGTTCTATGAGTCTTCAGGGAGGTTAAGAGCTCATTGATGAGGTTCTATCTAGTGATCTAGGTTCTATGAGTCCTTGAGGAGGTTTAGTGATAATTCAAGATCTTACTAACAAACTGAATGTTGTGGTTTTTCATCACAAAACAAACAAAAACAGACAAAAAGGGAAATGGCAGCTGACCGTCCGATGAAGTCGTCTTTCCGGCCGGTGTCTTTGTCCCACACGGAGATCTCCAGCACGCCTCCGGTCTCTTCGTACATGTGGAGGTCGAACTGCTGCCTCCACTGCGGACTCAGGGTCTTTGGCACCGTCTGCACATGAACACACACAGATGCATCATGGGAAACACGCTCCTCATTTGAGGAAACAACATTTCCAGACATGAGAGTCCCTCCCGAGACTGACCAGACGTCAGCGTTAGCATTAGCGTACCTTGCTCCGGTACTTCTGCGGTCCGAGTCTGAACTTGACGTACGGGTCGCTCAGGCCGTTGGAGTCCATGGGAATCAGGTTCCGGCCTTCGATCAGCGCGATGCTGACGATGCCGCGCCAGAGCTGCGACTTCCGATGAAGCTCCGAGAGACGCAGTGACTGCTGCTGCTGGTCCACACACACACAAATAGACACACACACACACACACACACACACACACACACACACACACACACACACACACACACACACACACACATTAGCCTGATAGCAAGATGCTAGCCAGATTACATTAAGTTAGTCTGTCAGCAAGATATTAGAAAGATGTTAGCCAAATAACATTACGTTAGCCTGATAGCAAGATGTTAGCCTGATAGCTTGATGTTAGCCTGATAACATCAAGTTAGGCTGATGTTAGCCTAATGGCATGATGTAAGCCTGATAGCATGAAGTTAGCCTGATAACGTCACATGAAATGAGAGCAGCGACAACACACAACAACATTAAACAACGACTATGTTTACATGCAAACTCATATTTCCATATTATTCCGGTTATGTCGACAGCATATTCCCAAATATTCTAAATGACATGTTCCTCTTACGACATGTGGGGAAGAAGGAATAATGTCCTTTTGGAGGGGGGGGGGGGGATAAGGACAAAAAACAGAATATGTAGTGCATGTAAACTTAGTACTTTATGCGCTGAATACACAACATGTTTGACGTCTATCTGAAGTCGTCATGAAAAAGCAAATGAGCAAACTAAACATTTGGGGATTGACAGAAAGATCACGGAGAGCTGTGACGATGATGATGATGATGATGATGATGATGATGATGATGATGATGATGATGGGGCTTTACCTTGGTGGATCGTTTCCAGGACCTCCTGAGCAGCATTGTCTGAATATACATTAAAATACATTATTTCAACTGATTCGTTATCGGGTGATTTTAACAGGAGGGCTGCACAAAACCTCGTCTAAGCCACTAGGGGGCGCTAGAGAACAGGTTCATCTCTAACTACGAGCAGATGAAACAGGAGATGAAGGGGATGCGTACTGCAGCTTTAAGCTCCATGAATAAAGCATCAGAAGTGGATTCTAACATTGAACACTGTGCTGAATATTCATTATTATGGCCTCATTATCTTCATGACTCATGATCTTTCTGAGCTTTGTTTTTTTCTGTTCTTGTTTTTGTGTTGATTTCCCACATCTTCATTCCTCTTCTTCCTCTTCATCCTTTTCCGCTGCAGCAGACTGACACTCGGCCTGATGATTCATTTATATGCTGAATAAAACATAAGCATGGAGGCTGTTTGACATCTCTGATCTCCTGAGGAACTGAACTGAAACTCGTATGGAAGCAAAGAAATGTAACGATATGTTTAAATTTAAATACTCGTGAAATTAGATTACCGAGGTATTTTAGTTTGAAAATCTGACTGAATTTAGGTGAATTTTAGAAGCTTATTTTAATACTTAATTCACCACAATCTGATTCAATGCGTTATTGACCAGCCTTTTTTAAATCTTAAAATAAGATGTATTTTACGTTTCTTTTGATGTATTTTCGTCTGTGAAAACTCTGATCACCTGATCAATATGAGGCCAATAAGTGGCCAATATGAGTGCAGTATGAGGCCAATATTCTCTCTTTTTGCTCCATGTTTGGTCTCCACCGCCTGCTGAGTGAACTATCCGTCTCTTTAGCGGCTAAACGTTTTACTGATTCACAGTCGCTTTAAACTAAGTTGTTACTTTTTGTCTTTTTGTCCACATTGAAGTCAGTATAATGATCCAAACAGAGAATAAATATTCTCCATTTGATGCTTATTTATGTTTCATTAAGAGCCGCAGAGGGAAGAGGAAGCCAAACAAAACCTTGAAACTAAAAACAAGAAAACAAACAACAACAAATTACAAATACTATCACTGAAGTTATAATGACGGCTTCTGAGAGCAAAATGTGGATAAGAAAAATAATAATAATTTAAGTTTCCTCAAAAACTGAATGCTAACATTGTGATTCCGTGCAAAATAATCACACTTAATTGTTGTAAATTTACCACTTTAATCTCTTAAAAATATTGTTTTTATTTGTTTTTTGGAAACCCACAGCGGCCCAAACACGCCGTCGCACTACTGCACAGATACATTAGGTGGCGTTGGGAGGAAAGGGTTCAAATCAGGCTGGAGGAGCCTAATCACCGCTAAACTCACTGTGTTCACATGCGACCTCCACCGACACGCCGACGCCATGACGCGCAGCTGCAGGAGACAAACGCAGCTCAAACTCTCGTCATCAGCGAATTACAACTCAAAAGTTATAATAAAAGATGATGAACGAGACGCTGCAAGCAGATTAACGGATCCGCACATCGAGTCCCGAACCTCTGAAGACGAACCTCCTCCCTCACTGGTTTCACACCAGTTGGGACCAGAGAAACCCAACTTTCATATTTGATTTGTTTGAATTCTTTTAAGATCGAATATTTAACGAGGAGAAAAGCAAAGATCAAGTCAAAATGATTTAAAAAGTGAGAATTTGCAGCAGATTTTCACTTTTTTTTAAGCAAAAGAGAAGAATAAACAGCTGATGATCTATTTCATTCTGTTTATGTCTCAACAGGTAAAACAAAAAAGAAGGTTTATAGGATAATCTTCCAAACAGCTACTTCCTGTTAAAAAGGTTGTATTGTTGCAATACTCATGTTGGCCCCTAGAGGGTGAAGTGCACTACAACTGTTTTAAATAAGACTAAAAATAAATGAACTAACTAACGAACAACATGCATACCTTTAGTTTAGAGTGCATGAAGAAGTTAAAACTCACCTGGACGACAACACGACGCTATTAGTTCTATTGAGAACACAAAGCGGCGGCGCACTTCCACCTCTAGTGGCCACCATGAGTGTTACAACAACTAAAAACTTTAAATTATCCTTTAAAACCTCTTTTTTTCTCTCCAGTTGATGATAAATAATAAATACAGTTAAAATCAGATTTAGAAAATAAATCTCAAGATTGTATTTTTTTGGTACTTTCCTCTCAGAGCTTCCGTGCTTCAGGATTAATGAAACAAAAGACACATTCATTATCATTAGTTTCCTTGAATGTAATGTTTGTTTTAGCCGAACATTACAAAGACACTTTAGTAGAAGATCAGCAGCAGACGTACCGTGGAGTCCCGCCGCTCCTCCAGAGGACTATCTTTAGGCGTCAGGGTGACAGACAGGTCCAGAGAGCCCAGGTCCTGGTCCGGATAGTGAGGGTCCTTCAGCTCCAGAGTGACCGGTATCGTCCTGCAACACACGGGGAGGACGGCTGTGAAGGCTGCAGTACCACCTGACTGCCTGTAGGGGGCGATCCTGCCCGCAGAGCAATGATCGACTCTCTGATGACTAGTGGTCAGGAGAGAGAATGCAGCTTTAACACATGAAGCATAGACTTCTATACAACCAGAGGAGTCGTCCCCTGGTGGTCAGGAGAGAGAATGCAGCTTTAACACATGAAGCATAGACTTCTATACAACCAGAGGAGTCGTACCCTGGTGGCCAGGAGAGAGAATGCAATTTTTAACACATGAAGTATAGACTTCTATACAACCAGAGGAGTCGCCCCCTGGTGGAGGTTTATAAAACAAAACAGAACTGAGAGTTCATGAAACGATCAACAGGAGTTGTTTTTGTGTAATGAAAGAACATGATCGATGTCCAGATGACAGAGACTGATGAAGAGGAGGCTCTGTGGTCTAGGCTTTGGTGATTAGTGTGATTTTTACTGACAGCTGGTCGAGCCGAAGGCTTTGACTAGAAAATGCAACACTTTTCACACTTTTCACCTCTTTTCGAGGACCAGCTGATAAGAAAATACTTCTGACTCATGACAACAAGACAACTCGATCTGCTGAGGAGGAGCATGTGAAGAAGGCTCGACCACGACACAGGATCTAATACTCATTGTTTAAAGACAGGATTTATTGGTTTGTGTCAGTCAGTTTTATTTAAATAGCTCAAATATAATAAAATACAGGTTCAATAAATACAAATACATTTATTTTTATTGAAAGCTTCTGTTTTGTACGTCTGTCGGCATATTTTATGACGTCGTCCCCAAAAGTGTATGCTTCATGTGTTAAAGCTGCATCCTCTCTCCTGACCACCAGGGAGCGATTCCTCTGGTTGTATAGAAGTATATGCTTCATGTGTTAAAGCTGCCCGAAACGAATAAGAAAACCCTCGAAAGAATTAATCTAATTCTTGAAGTGATGAATGAAGTGATTCATCTAAATGAATGATTTTTTTTGTTAAATTAACTTTCTTGAATAATTGTAACTCCGCCTCCCTGTGTGTCGACTAAACTGTTTTTTAAAAATGCTAAACTCCAAAAAATAAAGATTTAAAGAATATTTGGTTTGATAAAAACATTGTGAAGTTGTTAATCCAATCATTTTTCAATAAATGTTGACTTTACAATTCTCTGAAACTATAATAGTTGTAAAGAATATTAATAATAATAGTGTGGCCTGACACTGTACTGACTTTAAACACAAGAATTGCAACACCAATGTAAAAAATTAAGCTTCAAAACTATTCTGTACATCTCCACACATTACACTCAGTAATTTGATCTATTCTTAGAAAAATAAATATTGATTATTGTATGAAAAAGATCGATCTGACTCATTCGTGCCGTATTTAGTTTCCGTGTCCTGTTGTGAATCGTGGATCAGCCTCAAATGAACCGAGAAGAGTTTAGTTTGGTTTGGAAAGAGACACAAAGAGGAAAAAGGATAAATATTGAACCTCTGCTGCTCCAGAGACTCCAGGTAAAGGTACGCTGAACCCATGAAGTCATCCTGGAGGCCGAAGTCATAGTCAAACACCTGCAAGGGAGCAGCAGACACATCTGGTGTTCATTCATAATTAATATGGAAAATGTGTGTGTGTGTGTGTGTGCGCGTCTCTACCTTCACATACAGAGGGTCACTCAGACAGTCCATTATCAGAGTGGTTCTCTCCTCCCACACCGGGTTAAGGTTCTTGTGGATGGTTTTGCTTCTGAACACTTCTTTTCCAGCCAGCTTGAACTTCACATACGGGTCGCTGCTGCCTGAAAGAAGACCGTTAAAGGTTCTCACAGATGAAACACACAAAAAAAAAGAGAAAAAGAGGTCGTTGGAGACTCTACCTCCTCTGTCTCTGACGGCCAGGTTGCGTCCTCTCTTCAGCTCGATCTCCAGCTTGTACATCCCCGAGCTGGACCCCGAGGAGCCCGGGGCCGCCATGCCCTGTCAGGAGGAACCAATAAATCAACAGCGCGTCCGTCAAGGAAACCGCACAACTGTCAGCGAACGAGCCTCGAAAACCAACTCGCCAACGTCTCTGAGAGGAATGAAAAAAAAGCCCTGAACTGAAGCGCTCACTTCCTCGCTTGCGTACGCACACCCCGAACAACTCTGACTGGAGTGTCTCTCGCGGCTCTCTAACTCGTCCCAGGGGCGACCGCGAACAGGAAATTACACGAGAGTAGCTTCCTCCCATCCGATCTGAGTGTTGTTCAGCCGCTGCGATTTTTTTTTCCATTCTTGTACAACTCTTACTTTCACTGATGCAAACGTGCAGAACGGACATCCTGTGGAGCTGCATGGTGCAATGCTGTTGCAGCTTATTCCTATGATGCAACAGGGTTCAAGGACTCTTTGCACGGCATTTAGAAAAGAGGAGGTTTCGTGAGCTGCAGACATGTGTCTGCATCTGAGCACTTCTTAGGAGCATAAGCACTAAAAGTGACTCCCCACTTCTTCACAGAGACCTTGATCAATCGTGGTCCATCGCTATCAATCGTGGTCCATTGTGATCAATCGTGGTCCATCGTGGACCGTCATAATTCATCGAGGTCCGTCGTGATCCAACGTGGTCAATCGTGGTCTAGTTTTTGAAGTAATACTTGTGCTTTATCTATTCTGTTTATTATTTTGTAGAATCTCGGTGTCGACACAAGGAGATAAAAACAAAAGGTCTGGATTTCTTGATCATATTCAACTCCTGTAATTATTAAACCTTCAGATTACAGTTCATAAAATGAGATTCCACATGTGTCAACGCTCCTCTGATACGCCCATATATGAGCAACAGATCAATATGAAACATTAATATCACCATACATCACCCTCAAAGTAAGAGGACGGCTCAGCATCCTGCCAACACACGGATCCACTTACACAGATCAATACTTCTGTAATGTGATGATATGAACACTTAAACCGCTGAGGTCTGCCTGACAACCACAGTCCCGATGTCCAGAGAATACTTCATACGCCTTAAATACTCTGAAGATATCCAGGAAGTCATGGATGGGGGTTTTATAAAAGATTTCAATGGAAGACACTTTAGTTATTCCCTCAGTAAATGTTGTAAGTGAGTTTATGTTTCAATCTCTAGTTTCTTCTTCAATTCAGCAACAGACTCCTCTGGTTGTATAGAAGTCTCTCTCTCTCTCTCTCTCTCTCTCTCTCTCTCTCTCTCTCTCTCTCTCTCTCTCTCTCTCTCTCTCTCTCTCTCTCTCTCTCTCTCTCTCTCTCTCTCTCTCTCTCTCTCTCTCTCTCTCTCTCTCTCTCTCTCTCTCTCTCTCTCTCTATATATATATATATAAATATGATGTATAGATATGGTTGCTCCAGTAGAATAGAGCCAGTGGTGTGTTCAGTCAGCAGAAGCCCTCGTCCTCTCGTGCTATGACAATAACAAAGTCTACGTTTATGACAGCCACTAATCCAGCTTCTCTATTTTGGTTTTATGGCCCACAACAAGCCGGCAGCTGCTTTCAAAGCTCTGCAGCATCCAGCAGGCTGAGTCAGAGACCAGCAGGCTGAGTCAGAGACCAGCAGGCTGAGCCAGAGACCAGCAGGCTGAGTCAGAGACCAGCAGGCTGAGCCAGAGACCAGCAGGCTGAGCCAGAGACCAGCAGGCTGAGCCAGAGACCAGCAGGCTGAGCCAGAGACCAGCAGGCTGAGTCAGAGACCAGCAGGAGAACAGAGACCAGTGTTTAGCAGCTAAAGAGACAGAGATCTGGCTCAGAAGGAGGAGACTAAACACAGAGCAAAAAGAGAGAGTGTTTTTTGTGTTGGTTCTTCATCTCTTTACGTTTGTGTCTCTTTGGAGTGGTTTTGTGTCTCTTTGCAGTTGCTTTGTGTCTCTTTGTAGTTACTTTGTGTCTCTTTGTAGTTACTTTGTGTCTCTGTTTAGTTACTTTGTGTCTCTTTGTCGTGTTTTTGTCTCTTTGTAATGGTTTTGTGTCTCTTTGTAGTTACTGTGTTTCTTCTTTGTGTCTCATTTTAGTTACTTTTGTGTTTCTTTGTAGTGATTTTGTGTGTTTTTGTAGTTGTTTTTCTGTTTGTGTCTATCGGCTGACATGACATTTCTGTTTTAGAACAGATTGAATGAACCAGATATACATAAATTAATGAGATAATAGTAAAAAAAAAAAGAGCAACTTGAGAACTCTATGGCAACAATAAAATAAAATGTTATTGAAAGCTATGATAAAAGTAATAATAGTAAAACAAAGAGAAATTAATTGAAAATTTCAAAAATTAAAACTTTAAATTCAATTAAATAAGTGATTGAAATTGTTACAACTTGAATACAATAAAGTACAATAAAAAGTATACAAAAACTATTGATTACTGCAATAGCAATAAAGATGAATTACATTTGTATAACTTAAATCAAATGAAAATAAGTGTAAATAAAATAATGAAAGGTCTATAAACTGAATCGAGCGTGAAGGCATAAACACTGGAGAGATTAATGTCCTGCAGCAGGAAGCAGCTCACACACAATCCCATCAACGGCAGCTATTCCAGGAGCGTGCACGTGTGCTCACGCACGTCCGCAAACATGATCACTTGTTGCCTTTGCCCATGAGCAAGACACTCACAATATAATCTGTACTAATACTTCATAGTGAGGCCTAATAATACCTTCTTTTTAGCATGTGATTGATGTTTGGAAGTTGAAATACTTTAGTTTAAGTGTTTTCATAGTATGGTACTTTATACTTCTAGATCTCAGAAGGAAATATTTTACTTTTTCACAGCTGTAGGTATTAGTTACTTAACAGATGCGGATTTTACATACAAAAATATATGATTTAAGTCTCAGGTGTCTGGTCTCCTGCTGCCTCCTTCTGTTGGTTAGTTTGTGTTATTGTGACTTTAGTGAATCTAAACTAACCTTTTAAAACACGGAAGACTCACAATACCACAAACACAACAACTAAAGGAGGCAGCAGGAGAGCAGCACCTCCTGAGCTCTGTGAGGTTAAATCACTGGTTTTATGAATGGAGTCTGGTGTGTTTGAAGAGAGCGTATTTAACCGTGCTGCTTCTCCAAACTCTAAAGTGTAAAACTCGGCTGTCGGAGGAGAAGTCAATAGAACTCACTTCAGCAGCTGAACTTTCCTTTGAAGGTCGAGTGATTTGTGAGAGACGACAAAACAACAGAATCGAAGCAGCAGAGACATCGTGGCTCTTTTTCTCCAACGTAGGTCAAAACACTTGATCCCACATTTCCCACAATGCACCATCGATTGGACCCTTCCTCCCTGGTAGACCTCCATGTTTGCATTATTTAATCCGACTTTTAGCACCAATTTTACTGAGTAATCACGTGATATGACGTCAGCGTTCTTTATTGTAGTGCAGCAGCTAACATCTAGTTTCATTATTGATTAATATACCCATCAATTATTTAATTAATCATAGTGAAAAATGCCCTCAAATGTCTGTTTTTTTTTTATTTATTTTTTTTAAAACCTACAGTTCAATAACTCAAAATATATTTAATTTAATATCACGTATGACAAAGAAAAGGAGCTCATGTTTGGCAATTTTACTTGAAAAATGTAGTTTCTTTGGCTCAATCTCTGCAGCTCTACTTCATAAATTCATACATTTATGTATTTATCTACTGATGTATTTCCTCGATGACCAGGAGCTTGATCTTTGTGTGCAATGTGTAAAAGTCAAAGTGAGAGACCGAGTGAAGATGAACGAGGGAGGACGGAGAGGAAGTCAATACCAGCAGCGAGAGAGGTGAACGTACATCTTCTACACGTCGGCCATGACACGCTGGCGGAGCCTCTAGGGCCCATTAACATCCATATTGGTGCCAGTACGGGCCGCGAGGATCAATACTGGTGCCAGTGCAGGAGAGCAATACCGCAGATGAAGCTTCCAGCATTCTTTTAGAGAAACTCAGCGTCTGAAACCACTTTTCACTTTACTGGAGCATTTTCCATTTTATGATTCTACTTTACATCTCCAAGGGAAATATGGCGTCATGTGACCGCTGCAGATACTTTTTAGATTAATGCTTAACCCTAAAAACCGTAAAAAAAATAATTTTAAAAACATCCAATGAGCTTATAAAACGCAACATATTGAAGATTTAACCAGTAAAGAGACATTTCACCTCCAGACTCCTACCGTGGTTTCATTTAAATAACAGTTGGTTTACCGATAGTACCTGAATGCAGCTTTAACACATGAAGCATAGACTTCTATACAACCAGAGGAGTCGCCCTGTGGATGTCAGGAGAGACAATGCAGCTTCAACACATGAAGCATAGACTTCTATACAACCAGATGAGTCGAAATTTGGCCGCAACCAAAGACCAAAGAATTGTTTGCCAATTCTTCAAAGTGGAGAACAGAACGTGCTCACAGTTCATCGTCCTCGTGTTCATTACTTCGCGCTGGCGTCTCATCAATACAGCTCTTTAAAGCCATCAGGCTCTTCTCAACCACCTCGATGCCTCTGCTCCCCGACACCCTTCACAGGGCGCCGGTGTGCAGACCTAAAGCTCACGGAGGGCCAGCAGATGTATCTGTGGTCTCTGACCCTTAGAATAACCACAGTAACGTGGTGTTTGTGCTGCAGACATCCATCTTCATCTCACGATCTCCCTGGACATAAAGGACCGTTTCCTCCGGCCTGCACAGGGTCGATACTCTCTCTTCCTGCTGGAGGAGCTTTTCATTTACACCTCCTCAGCAGCCGGAATGTGCTTCTGAAGGAAAGCGGAGACGTCGGGTTTATTTTTAAACCTTTTTCATTGCTTCTCCTGGAGACGTTTTCTAGCGGAGCATCGGGCCTACGGTCCTCTGACTGTCAATGATAACATAAATGAGGCTTCACAGTGCTGGCGTCCTGCCGGCTCAGGGTGCAACGGACCATAAAGCTCATGGATAATACAAAAAAGTAACTTTTAGAGCTTGTTTTGTTTGTTTTTGCATAAAAACACCAAATTTAAATGATTAGGAAATAAAAGATTGACACAGAAAAAAAGACAGTTTGTTGTATTTTCAGCGTTTCTACTGGTTTAAAACTTTTATCAGTTGGCTTTAATGTCTCTTAGTGTGTCTCTATGTGCGTGTCTTTATGTGTATGTGTGTGTGTGTGTGTTTCTGGCTATAGACACAAGCTGAATACCCAACATCACTCCTAAAGGCCAGACCTCCACCTCATGGGGGCGGGACTCACCGGCTGCTCCTCCCGGCTCTCCATCTGTGTGTCCGCCTCTGAGGAAGCTGCTGCCGCGTCGCCGCTTCCACCGCTTCCTCCACCGCTTCCTCCACCGCTTCCTCCGCCGCTTCCTCCACCGCTTCCTCCGCCGCTGCTGCTGCCGCCCCCGCCGCCCGGTGTCTCGGCCAGCCTCTCCAGGCACGCCGAGCCGAGAGAGGAGCTCTTGTGGTGGGACTGCACGAGGTGAGCCACCGTGGACTTCTTCGGGCTGTGCTTGTCCCGGCCGCCGGCCGCCGCTTTGCCGCAGAGCTGAGCCGCCGCCCCCGGGGAGGAGAAGAGCAGGTCGGGCTGCGAGGAGGAGATCACCCGGTCCAGCACGGCGGGTTCCTTCCGCCGCATCTTCTTGAACATCCAGCCGCCCCGGTCCTTCCTCTCCTCCGGGTCTGTGGAGCCCAGCTTCGGGCTGAGCAGCGGCTTGGCTCGGGCCTGGAACTGCTTCCACATCGCGGACGCGCCGCTCTCGCTCTCGTGCGCCTCGCTCGGCTCCATTCCCGCTGCGGACGCGCTCAACGCGCTCAACGCGCGCTGGTGCATCACGCCGACATATAAATTAAAAAAAATAATAAACTAATGGAAAAGACACAGAGTTCTGGCTCTACTCGTGGTCCTCCTCCTCCGGGTCCCGGAGCCAGCAGGTCCCGCCTTCACCTGCTGGGTGTGGGGTCGCAGCCCACTCCTCCTCTCTGGTCGCGATATGTCAGCGTTGTGTTTACGTCTCGCTGTGCTGCCCCCTGGTGGCCCCAAAATAGTAATAATGAATGCAACTTTAAATGACCTCACGTCCCACGTGAACACTGACCTACGTCACTAAAAGTGTTTTATCTTTCTTCATTTGTTTTATCTCATTTTGATTATGATTATGTATGTATTTATTTTTGACTGTTAGGACCCGGATCCTGTTAAACGAGAGGTTTTCTAAAGGGACCCTGAGAAAAGTACCACTTTAGTCCACAGGAGGCCCCAAAACCTTAAAGTTCCTCATAACTTTAATCAGAAAAGTCCCTTTGACAGTTTTTTTTAATGAATAACATGTTTTATAACAGAAACATTTAACAAATAAAGAATTCATTATTCACATGTTTACTTATTGAAGGAAAACAACAGACACTTGATGAAAACCAAGATTTTATTCAGTTTTTCTATGAATACAAACAAAAATTGTTACAAATAATATTATTGTAGTTATTATTATTATTATTATTGGTCTGATACATCGCCGAAATCTTTCTTCAGTTGTGTGAAGTCCTACATACTGATCTGCTCATCGTGAAACTGATTTTTAAACAAGCAAAACAAAAAGCACATTTTCTCCATGGGAGTGCGTCCCTCTTTCCTCGTCATTGTACTGCAACACAACGAGTAAAAACACTTGATCTCCTCGGAGGAGGTAATGCACGCACAAGCACACGCACACGCACACGCACACACACACACGTCTGGAGATGACTTGTTTGTGAAAGGTGCAATCTCTATTGATTTATTGATCTATGGCAAACAAACTACACTCACTTGGCTATTGACTGCAATAAATACAAAATGTGGTTAAAATACATTTCCCAGCATGCTGTTCATCTGTTACTTGGAGAAGCGGGTGAATTTTAGTCCGTTAATGTTTAAACATGTCTTCATCTCCGAAAGTACAGAAGCCCTGAGAGGACAAAATGAGTCTGACTTAATGATTTTAAATTGATGACTCAATGAATTAATTAATTGAGATCAGATTTAGAACTTTTGTTTCCTCTCCTTTGACCTCTCAAGGCTTCCGTACTGAAGGGATGGATACTAACGACGGTTTAAATTTGATTGTTTTTGCCGCTTGTCTCCCGACTACAAGAGGTCACATGACAGGTCACATGGGAGGTCACATGAGAGGTCACATGGGAGGTCACATGAGAGGTCACATGACAGGTCACAGGTCCTGCTCATGCATCTGCTGCTGCATCTTCTGGAGCATCTGCTGCATCCTCCTCAGCTGCAGAGGAAACAGGACGAGGTGAGCAGCTTACATGAGGACACACGTCACATGAGGACACACACGTCACATGAGGACACACACGTCACATGAGGACACACATGTCACACAGGCTAATGTTATTATCGACAGTATTCGCTGGACTCACTTCGTCGTCTTTCCTCTTGATGAGTTTCTCTGTGTCCTCGTCGGGCGTGGCCAGCGGGAGGACGGGGGCGGGGCTCTCCACCCGCTTATCGGCGTTCATCTTACTGCGGATGAAGAGAAACAGGAAGCGTGACAACGGGAAGCCACCGGGTTCTGATGGAGACGTCGTCAGAACTGTTACTCTGAAGGTGTGTCATCTCGTTTTCAAGGCGTCCCCAAAATATAGAAATGAAGTAGAAAAACTTGCTCACTTCCTTAGAGGGACAGCCTCTAGTGTTGAAGCGGCAGATTACAGACAACTGAGAACCCGTTCGACTCTCTGAACTCGCCCGTTTGATACCCGACGTCTGATGATAGTACACAGTACACAGTACACAGAGCGGTAGTACCTGGTCATGGTCTGGATGCACTGGGCTCGGTAGTTCTCGTAGTGGCAGTCGCTGGTGAGGTCCTTCAGGTCGTGCATGTGGGTTCTGATCAGCATCGTCCTGAGCTTCACAAAGTCACAGTGGGATGGGTTCTCCACTGTGGACAGGAGGGGGGAACGTCAAGGAAGGAGTGTTCTACAGGGGTTCCACAGCATTCTACAATGGTTATACAGCATTCTCCAGGTTTCTACAAGGTTGTGTAGAGTTCTACAGGGGTGCTATAGGGTTCTACATGGGTCTACACAGGTTCTACAGCATTCTATAGTGGTCTACAATGGTTATACAGAATTCTACATGGTTCTACAGGTATTTCAAAGGGGTTCTACAGGGTTTTATAGGGTTCTACATGGGTTCTACAGGGTTAACTATGGTTCTACAAGGGTTCTGCAGAGTTAAATACGATTCTACAGAGGTTCTATAGGGGTTCTCTAGGGTTCTTACCCTCCACGATGCCCCATGGGTAGAGCCGCCCTCTCACCCTCTGACCTCGGGCTTCCACCACGGTGTTGCTGCCGATCACAGCGAACGGAGAACTCTCCTGCAGAACAGAGTACGATAAAAGTACTTTAGTGGTAAGCGTACCTCATCCGGAAGTACCGTCGGCAAAATGCACGTGGAAGTACTCAGAAGTACTAACTCTACTTCTCTCTGAATGTATTCAACAGAAAACTGTTAAATAATGTCAGATAAATTCAGTTAAAAGAACGTTTAAGAACGTTGTTCCAGAACAGCTTTAATGAACAACGTTCTGGAACAGTGTTAAAGAACAACGTTGCATAACAACATTCCAGAACAGCGTGCCAGAACAACGTTCTAGAACAGTGTTAAAGAACAACGGTCTAGAACAGTGTTAAAGAACAACGTTGCACAACAACATTCCAGAACAGCGTGCCAGAACAACGTTTCAGCTATTCACCTTCAGCTCTTTGTCTTGGCGCTTGAAGTCTTCATCTTCGTCTTCATCACAATCGGGGAACTGGTAGACCTTTATGCCGCACTTATCTATCTCCTCCCTGAGCTGCAGGGACACACAGAGGAGGGTGTGACAGCAGACACACACACACACACACACACTCACACACAATAACACACTTTCCCACTAAGTTCTCAAATTCAGCAGGAAGTCGCCCGCCACCCTGAAGGAAACAGATTTACAGATCAAATCTCTCAGAGGAACTCTGAGTCACTAAAACCAGCTGAATCAAATCTGATGTAATTGATGTGTATGTATTTATGTTCCTGCATGATGTACTGTATTCATGTTCCTGCATGATGTATTCATGTTCCTTTATGATGTATTCATGTTCCTGCATGATGTATTCATGTTCCTGCATGATGTATTCATGTTCCTGCATGATGTATTCATGTTCCTGCATGATGTATTCATGTTCCTGCATGATGTATTCATGTTCCTGCATGATGTATTCATGTTCCTGTATGATGTATTCATGTTCCTGTATGATGTATTCATGTTCCTGCATGATGTATTCATGTTCCTGTATGATGTATTCATGTTCTGTTATGATGTATTCATGTTCCTGCATGATGTATTCATGTTCCTGCATGATGTATTCATGTTCCTGTATGATGTATTCATGTTCCTGCATGATGTATTCATGTTCCTGTATGATGTATTCATGTTCTGTTATGATGTATTCATGTTCCTGCATGATGTATTCATGTTCCTGTATGATGTATTCATGTTCCTGCATGATGTATTCATGTTCCTGTATGATGTATTCATGTTCCTGTATGATGTATTCATGTTCCTGTATGATGTATTCATGTTCCTGCATGATGTATTCATGTTCCTGCATGATGTATTCATGTTCCTGTATGATGTATTCATGTTCCTGCATGATGTATTCATGTTCTGTTATGATGTATTCATGTTCCTGCATGATGTATTCATGTTCCTGCATGATGTATTCATGTATGATGTATTCATGTTCTGTTACTATGTATTCATGTTCTGTTATGAAGTATTCATGTTCCGGCTCACCCGCTCCTTCATCCTCTTAATCTCGGCGGGCGTCAGGCAGTCGGCTTTGGCGATGAGAGGAACCACGTTGACCTTCTCCTGCAGCGCCTTCATGAACTCCATGTCCACAGGGCGAAGCCTGCAGGGCCATACGACCTCACCGTCACTCACACGTGCACCAGCAATCACGTACTTCTCTGTGAACTGGTGTATTAGTACCCGTGTCCGAACGGAGGGATGAAGTACAGGCAGCAGTGCACCCGGTTGTCCTGGATGTTCTTCCTGTTCAGGCCGCTCTCGTCCCGGAAGTAGTGCTCGTACTGCTGGTCGATGTAGTCTGTGACCGGCCTCCAGCTGCAGAAAACACTTTGTGTACTTATACCACAGGTATGTACTTATACCACAAGTATGTACTTATACCACAAGTATGCTCCACTTGTAGAACACATGTACTTATACCACAGGTATGTACTTATACCCAAAGTATGCTCCAGCTGCAGAACACATGTAGGTGTACCACAAGTATCCTCCAGCTGCAGACGCATGTACTTCTACCACATGTATGTACTTCTACCACATGCTCACCACTCCGTGTTGTTGACGGCGTCCCCGAACCCCGGCGTGTCCACGATGGTGAGCTTCAGCTTCACGCCTTTCTCCTCGATGTCCACACTGAGTCTGGTGATCTCCACCGTCTGGCTGATGCGCTCTGGGGGAAGGGAGGGGAGGGGCCAAGACAGGGGGCGGGGCATCCAGAGAGGGGGTATCAGAGACTACTTAGTACAGTTCAAGTACTTTGTTACAGTACCAGTGTTGAGAAACAAGTGTGTTCTTGTACTTTTACAAAAACAGAGTGCCCAGTGAAGATACTTTGTTCCAGTAGAAGTACTAACACAACACAGTAAAGATACTCTGTGGCAGTAGAAGTACTACAAACAGTAGTACTCACCCTCTGCGTTCAGCAGCTTCCGGTCCTTGTGCAGGTCAGTGAGGAACAGACTGTTCACCAGAGTGGACTTACCCAGACCGGACTCACCTGAGGAGGAGAAAGAGAAGGAGGAGGAGTAGGAGGAGGAGAAAGAGGAGGAGGAGATGAAGAAGAAATCTTAAATCTTCATGGTTCACAGTTTAAATGTTGGAGGTTCGGTGATTCATCTCTGAATCTTTCATCTCCTGAACGCTTTAAAAGCGTTTTATTTCAGACATAATTAAATCTCTCATAACTCCTGCGGATGAAATATTAATATGATTAATATCGCAGCGGCACCAGAACATTTTCACAGGTCTGGTTGAGACGTGTGAGAATTGAGAGGAGTGATGGTTTCACACCAGGAACGTTGATCTCTGTTAGAGGATTCATAAACATCTTAAAGTACCAGCCCCTCAGATGAATCTTTTTTTTATTCATCAAGATTCTTATTTATGATTTCATCTATAATTTAAATTAGATCGAACGAATACACTTTTTTTTTGATGCAACGCTGCGTCACGGAGCTGCGGCCGTTGTTGTTGTTGACAATGTGTGTGTAACGTAGACGGTTTGGAAGAAAAATTCAGTTCTGAGTTACCTGCCACCATGAGCGTGAAGTCAAACCCCTTCTTCACCGACTTCCTGTGCAGCTGGTTGGGCAGCGTCGCAAAGCCCACGTAATCTTTGTCCTACCAACAAGAACAGAAAGATATTCATATATATTTAATTACAATAGAGACACAAAAGAACGTTTGTTCCACACCTCGGCAAACGTGTTTATTTCTGCTGTAAAGTTTTAACATTTTAGGTGTGAAGGCGTTGAGCTATGACGCAGAGTTAGTTAGCTAGCCACCGTTAACTAGCCACCGTTAGCTAGTCACCGTTAGCTAGCCACCGTTAGCTGTCTAGTAAGCAGTGTTTCTATGGTAGAACGTAGTAATACATGGTCGGAATGTAGTAATACACAGTCAAAATATGGTAATACAAGTGATTATGTCATAGTACACAATCAGAATGTAGTAGTACAAAGTCTGAATGCAGTAGTACACAGTCTGAATGCAGTAGTATATGCAGTCAGAATGCAGTAGTACACAGTCTGAATGCAGTAGTACACAGTCTGAATGCAGTAGTACACAGTCAAAGTACTGTGTCGTGTCTCTGTTGTTCACAGAGTCTAAAGATCAGATAATACTTTTACGCTTCAGCCTTTAAGAAGAATTAAAATGGCCGACGGCGTTCTGGGTCAGCACTCGTTACCCAGAGTTCCTCTGGTGAAGCCCCTTAGGGTTCTCCACAGTATTGTGAGTACTGCAGAGAACCTCGTCAGCAGGCCGGAGGCTCTAACGTGGAACAAAAAGACGGAACAAACGGAGAGCGGAGACGGGAAGTAGGTCAGAACAGAGACAGACCTCCTCCCAGCATGCATCAGGGTTTTACATCCAAACCTACGGAGTCAGAGGAGCCGTGAGGGGGAGTTTTGTATCTGGGCCGCTGTATTGATGTCTGCGTATGTTTGCACGCCACACACACACACACACACACACACAAACACACGCACACACACACACACACACACACACACACACACACACACACACACACACACACACACACACACACAAACACATATATCTCTCAAAATAAAGATGCTTTTTCAAGATGATTTTTCTTGACCAAAAAGCACTTTTTTCTTAACTGTTTTTTAAATATTTTAAAGCCGATCTAATGAGTTTATTCATCTGCAACTATTTTCATAACTATTTAACATTTTAGGTTTTTCTATTGTTGCAAAAAAAGATACAAAATTCTGTGATTCTGTCTTCTCACATCTTTTGTTTCTCTTTCGAATTATTGTAAAGACAGCAACAATAAAAGAGGTCAGACATACACACACACAAACACACACGCACGCACACACACACACGCACGCACGCACGCACACACACACACATACACACACACACAAACATGCCCACACATTTGCACACACATACGTGTGCACACAAACACACACGTACACACATATGCACACACACACACACACACACACACACACACACACACACACACACACACACACACACACACACACACACACACACACACATACACACACCTGTCCCGGGTGTCTTACCTCTCCATCCTCTGTGACGCGTCCAGGAGACCCGGGACCGG
Source organism: Clinocottus analis (assembly GCF_023055335.1). Classification (NCBI taxonomy): domain Eukaryota; kingdom Metazoa; phylum Chordata; class Actinopteri; order Perciformes; family Cottidae; genus Clinocottus; species Clinocottus analis. The sequence goes on along the minus strand of NW_027175854.1, from coordinate 14,830,744 downwards.
ACGGCGCGCGCGGCCGGAAGGAGGAGATGAGAAGAGCACGTGAGGGTTTGATCACTGATTACTGATCAATACATCGATGACGTCATGAGTGATTACCTGTCCGCGGCGCGCGGCTCTTGTACCTGCTGGTGGCCGTCATGGTGGACTCGGTTGGAGGGTCTGAAGGGGGGAGGTCTAGAGGAGGAGGGGGGGGAAGGGGAGGAGGAGGGGGGGGCGGAACCCTTTAAGGATGAAATGAAGCTGCACAAGACCCTCGCGCCGCAGCGAGAACACGCGCACGACGTCACGCGCGCTGATGTCTGTAAATCACACGAATAATAAATATATTTTTTTTAAATCACCAAACCCTCAGGAATGTGTCGTTGTTGTTCTTTCAGACGCCAGAGTGCGCGCGCGCGCGTGACTGCGAATCCAGACCGGTCCACAATGAGAGGGGTCTCATTGTGTCACTGCCTGCAGTTCACTGAGACACCGCGGGGGGGCGGTAGAGCACTGCTGTGGTAGCATGGAGGATAAAGCAAATAAAAAATAAATATGAAAAAAAATACAAAAATGAAGTAAAATACAATTTATATATTTTTTTAAACAAATAAAATATTAATTAATTAATTCAAAATAAATATATACAAAAATAGTAACAAAAAATTAAATAAAGTTGACGACAACAACAACAAAAACATTCATATATTATTTACACAATGCTAATTGGTTTTTGGTGAACAAATCACAGAAACACGTAGTACTACTCACCACCCTGTATAATATATATATATATATATATATATATATATATATATATATATATATATATATATATATATATATATATATATATATATATATATATATATATATATATGTATATATATGCCCTGTGATGAACTGGCGACCTGTCCAGGGTGTACCCTGCCTTCGCCCCTTGACAGCTGGGATCGGCTCCAGCGCCCCGCGACCCTAATGAGGATAAGCGGTTAAGATAATGGATGGATGGATGTATATATATGTATATATATATATATATAAATATATATATACATATATACACATATATATATATATACATATATATATATGTATATATATATATATATATATATATATATATATATATATATATATTCATAGAGCTAAATATTAAAATAACATGCATAAGCAATAAAACACACTTTAGTTTAATTCTGCTTTTTTATACATGTATATGTTACATTATTGTACGTTACAATTGTATTTTAATGTACTTAATGTTATTATTGTGTTATAATTATTGATTCATCAGAGGTGGAGCTCAATTCCTACATTATTACACTATTACATAATTACATTATTCCACATAATTCTCCATCTTGTAGCTGTGTTGCGTTCCCCCTCGCCCCCTGCAACTTCCTGAATTTTGAAGAGAAAACATCCCATAACAATGCAGCATTGTGTGTCTGTGTGAGACGCCACACCTGAAACACAACTGAAGCACAACTGTAACACACTGGTGTAAGCGGCCTGCGAAAGGAACTTATGGACCAAGTCACAATAGCTCTATTTTATTGATTTGTTGTTTTATTGATCCTCATTAAATAGTGTTTCATCTTCCAGTTGTGGTTGTGAACAATGAGATATTCACTCAATAAAGACTTTCTACTTCTACTCTTCATTTGGAGGAGACGTTCTACTTTTATTACGTTCCTCCCAGGTTCAGATGGAGATGAAAGCAGTTAATTGTTGCTTATGATCTCATAAATAAAACAATAAAAGCTGGTTGTAGTTTCTCCCAACGTGTTATTATTTTACGGCCAAAGTTTTCTTTCACCAACATTTTATATTTCTATATTTGTTTATATTTGGTTTCCTGCTTCATCTTGAAACTTTATATCTTTTCATAACGGCCCCTGCTCAATGTTTTACCTGAAAAGATTTGTTTATGTTTGTAAAGATGCTCATGAACTTCACATTTTCACTTATAAACTGCTTTTAAACTATTTATGAACTACTTATAAACTGCTTATGAACTGTTTATAAACTGCTTATTAACTGTTTATAAACTGCTCATAAACTGCTTACAAGCTGCACGTAAACTGGGTCAAAGCGTCAGGAAGAACCGGGTCAAGAGGGGAAACAGGCTCTCAGGGCGCCACTGGAGGTGAAGGCTCTCGGGGCGCCGCACGGAGACGAGCGGCACGCAAATAGAAAAAGTAAACAAGCAGAAAGAGAAGAAAATAAAGAGTATTATTGTTTTCTATGGGATTGTGCTCCACGGAGACAGGAAACAGGAAGTGAGGTGATGGAGCGGAGGACAGGAAGTGGAGACCGGCGCAAAGACTCAGAGTATCTTTTTTTTTTAAAAACTGATTACGGACAGACTTTTAGGGTTTATTAAACAAATATTTATTATTATTTCGATTTATTATTATTTAAAACAGAATTACTTTATTTTTTTTGTGTGTTTGATGCAATCCAGTGACACTGAGAGTAGTATATATATATATATATATATATATATATATATATATATATATATATATATATATATATATATATAAACAAACATTTCAGGCTAGTTTTAGTGTTTTGAGGGCATCTTGTAATCTTGTATGGACGATGCCTTCAGGCGTAATTCTGGAACCCGTTGACCTCCATATTCACAGATGCGTGATATTATACTATATTTTATATGATATTATATATAGTTATACTTTTTACAATATTTTATACTAAATGTTTTATAATATTTTATCATATTTGATACTGTGTTCATCTCATTTAAACACAAAGAGACACATTGATGAGGATGTACTGCAGTAAGTACGAATACCACAGTATAGAAATACTCTGTTAGTGTAAAAGCCACTGACTGGTCCCAGTGACTCACTGGACTGGTCCCAGTCTGCTCTCACGAAGGAAGAAGAGTGATGCAGAGACATGAATGAGTCAAAAGACGAGGAGAAGGAAGAGGAGGAGGAGGAGGAGGAGGAGGAGGAGGAGGAGGAGGAAGAAGAGGAGAAGAAGAAGAAGAAGAAGAAGAAGAAGAAGAAGAAGAAGAAGAAGAAGAAGAAGAAGAAGAAGAAGAAGAGCTAGTAAACAGTCAACAATAAACCAGTAAAAAGAAACACAGAGTGTGAAGTCTGCAGGGAGCTTTATGGGTCTTGAAGGGACAGTACAGAGCATTGAGGTCACACACACACACACACACACACACACACACACACACACACACACACACACACACACACACATACACACTCACACACACACA
>NW_027175854.1:14745000-14822500 GCF_023055335.1 Clinocottus analis | reverse complement strand
CCTCTAGTGGCCAACACGAGTATTACAACACTGAAAACAAAAGAAAAGTTCATAAAGTCAGATAAATTTAAATAAACTGGGTTTAATTCACAAATTTTAGTTTTAAATGTTGAAATAAAATCCATCACAATATGTTCCGTCGTTGTGTTTTTATTATCATTTGCTCACATTAAATTACATAAACATATGTACACGTTGTGGAGGCACAAGAGACCTTCAGAGAATAAACTCACAGCTCCAGAATGTCATGTCACTAAACCTGCAGTCACACAGCAGCTCACCACACGGTGGCGCTGCGGCGCCCTCTGCTGGTGGAACGCTCACAGGAACGTTAAACATTCACAGATCACAGCGTGAAGATCACTCACGGTGTTTTGGCAAACTATCAAATTTAGAAGTATGCAGAACGATTAATGATTATTGATCGGTTCATCCACTGGACGTGAGACAGCTGTGACTGCATCACTTTAATTCTGCTGTATGGACGTTTACTAGCAACAAATACATCTTTTAACTCTTGAATATTGTTTATCAGCTTTATAGAAGTGCAACAATACATTGTTTGAATTTATTGCTTTTAAGTGCAAATATTTAGCAAATTATCCAAATATAGTGAACTGGCGCTTTCAACAAGTTTGACGTTTTTCCTCTTTGCGTTAAAGTTAATTAAATCCTCCAGGTGGTGTCCCACCTGGCCTACATCTGGTACTCCTTCAGCACCTGGCCCCCGATGACCAACCTCTGGATCTCGCTGGTTCCCTCGTAGATCTCCGTGATGCGAGCGTCGCGGTAGTGCCGCTCGGCCGGCATGTCGGACACGTAGCCCATCCCGCCTAGAACCTGGATGGCCTGGAGGAGGAGAAGGGACTGAATGTCAAATAAATGAATTAACAAGTAAATATAAAGTTAACTGGAGGACTCGGCGGTTACCTGATGAGAGCAGAACGTGGCGGCTTCAGACGCCGACAGTTTGGCCATGGCTGCTTCCTGCAGACACACACACAGTGAGTAATACTCCTCTGCAGCCCGGCAGGTGGAGGAATGGAACGTACCTTGGTAAAGGGCTTCCCTGCATCTCGAAGAAGAGACGCCTTCCAGGTGAGCAGGCGGGCGCTCTCCACCGCCACGGACATGTCAGCCAGCTTGAACTACAGGTGAGAACAGACCTTCAGTACTGTGGTACTATTATATTATAGTACTGTTATACTACTATTATATTATACTAGAAAGAAGAGGAGAAGATGAAGTACAGTGTAGTATAAGGGGGCGTGGCACATGTAGAATTAAGGGGGCGTGTCACCTGTTGTATAAGGGGGGGTGTCACCTGAAGTGCAAAGGGGTGTGTCACCTGAAGTACAAAAGGGGCGTGTCACCTGTATGGCCTGCAGTTTTCCGATCGCCGCTCCGAACGCTGTGCGTTTGTGCGCGTAGTCGGCGGCACATTCGAGAGATGCCTGAGCGATGCCGAGGGCCTGAGCGGCCACGCCGATACGCCCACTGTCCAGGGTTTGCTGGACACACAAACACAATTACTTGTGTATACCCACCATGGCGATCTTGAAGCCGGCCCCTCCCCCCTTGTGTGCGTCTCTGTGTGTCTCCGTGTCACAGTCAGCACTAACCCACCATGGCGATCTTGAAGCCGGCCCCCCTCGGCCCCAGCATGTGGTCCAGAGGGACCCGGCAGTCCTCCAGGATGACGTTGGCGGTGGACGAGGCTCTGATGCCCAGCTTGTCCTCCTTCTTCCCTAGAGACACTCCCGGGTGCGTCATCGGGACCAGGAAAGCGCTGATGCCCTGGAGTTTCAAAATAAAGTGCATCAGCGACGCGAGGAGTCGATGGCGGCGTTTCAGAATAAGAGCAAAACAAGATGGCGGCGTGCCTTGTGCTTGAGCGTCCTGTCCGTGGTGGCGAACACAACGGCGGCCGCAGCGTCCCAGCTGTTGGTGATCCACGCTTTGGTTCCGTTCAGAACCCACTCGTCCCCGTCCTGTCGGGCCGTGGTGGAGGCCGCGCCCGCGTCACTGCCGTTACCTAGAGGTCACAGAGATCATAGAGGTTAGAGGGCACGGGTGTGTGTGTGTGTCCATGTCTCACTTTGTGTCTGTTCGTGTGTCTATGTCTGTCTCTGTATGTGTCTGTCTCTACGTGTGTCTCTATGTATGTGTGTCTGCGTGTGTGTCTATATCTCTCTGTCAGAGGTCACTTAGCTGTAGGGGGCATGGATGTGTGTGTGTTTAAATGTCTCACTGTGTGTGTGTGTGTGTGTGTGTGTGTGTGTTACCTGGTTCACTGAGACAGAAACATCCCACCTTCTCTCCAGTGGTAAACGGAGTGATCCATTTCTTCTTCTGCTCCTCGGTGCCAAACTTCATTATCGGCCCGATGTAGAGCGACTGAGGGACAACCGCAGGTTAGAGAACCATGTAAGAGAGCCGCATGCCAGAGAAAGAACAGAGCGGGTTCTGCGTGTGGTTCTACTCACGTTGTTGACGGACACCACCACCCCGGTGCTGGCGCAGCCGCGGCTGATCTCCTCCATCACCAGGCTGTAGGCCAGGTAGTCCATGCCGGCTCCGCCCAGATGCTCCGGAACCTCGATGGCCATCACGCCCATCGAGCCCAGGGCCCGGATCTGCACCCAGCCAGTACACCAGGGACCAGGGAGTGAGTGTGAGTGTGTGTGTGTGTGTGTGTGTGTGTGTGTGTGTGTGTGTGTGTGTGTGTGTGTGTGTGTGTGTGTGTGTGTGTGTACCTGTTCAGCAGGGTACTTGTGCTCTTTGTCCAGCTGGCCTGCGATGGGGATCAGTTCCCGGTCAGCGAAGTCTCTGCATGTGTCTCTCAGCAGCTGATGCGTCTCCGGCAGCTCGGCCAGCGACGACAGACGTCTACGTGCAGATAGACACGAGCCGAGCGCTGCAGGAGACAAACAAACAAACAAACACACAAACAAATAAAAGAGTCGGATGGCAGAGTGAAAGGTGCAAAAGAAGGTTTTACAGTGAAGTATTTTATGAGTACGGCATGGCATGTTTGTTTTATATCAGCAAACAGGTTAGCATCGATGGCAGTGAAACAACAACATCTTTGACATATTCAAAGAAAGTAAAATGACCAAAAGACGTTCGTTTGCATTGAAGAGATTCATTAAATAAAATATAAACTCCTCCTTTCTCTGCAGGTGTTGATTCAATGAAACAGATGTTATCTCACTGTAACAGACTATAGGTTAAACATTACAAACAAGTTTGTGCCCAACCATGAAATCATTAACTATATCTTTCCTGGCAGAGACTTCACATTTAATAAAGTTTTATGTGTTTAAACTCTATTTGCTCAATATATTTGGACAGGCTGACGAGGAATGAATATTACATTTTGTTAAATTTACTTCTTTGTTTCTTCGCAGTCTCTCCTTTCATTTGTATTTAGTTTACTTTAAATCATCTTTTTGTCTCGTATATTTTATTTCTCATTCTACATCGACTTTACTGGGTCCTTGAACGCACCACTAGTTAGCCATATGCAATTTGGGTGAAAGGTCCTCCTCATCATCAGTCACCTTCCTCTCAGTGTAGCCGTTTAAAAACCCGCTTACACAAACAACAGCATTTCCGACTGTTTGTGGACAATACTAATCCTCATCGATCATGAATCGACAGCTAATAATCGAGTTATTGATCGGAACTAGCCGGCTGGCTAGCTAGTTACCTAATTTAGCCGAGGAGCTAAGTTGGTTTCATAATGCTGGTGTTTGCAGTGTTTATCCACATTTAACTACAGTTTGAGAGTTTTGTTACAGCGGCAGTGTCCTCGCGTGTGTCCTCACCTCTCCTCGCAGTGAACAGAGCAGCCATAGCTCCTCTCTTCTGCTCTCCTCTCCTCTACGGCTACACGCTGTTATGAAGCACGCTGCCGCCTTCACGTGCCGTCGGAAATGATGGACTCCAGGGAAGGTGGGGGCAAAGAATGAGAGCCAGCAGTGGCAAACATGTTCTTCTCGTTCCTCAAGTAGAGTTTACAGCAGTTGTCATCCAGAGGGCTGAACTCCTGCCACCTGCAGGTGGGATTTATCTAAACTGGTTGGATGTTTTCCTACGATATGAAGTGAACCTAAAGGTCACAATCTGCTTATTAACAACTGCTTCATGGCAAACTGTGCTTTTCAATAGCATGTTGTAGTATTGTCATATTATAGAAATATTAGTTATATTTAAGAATGCAATGATTGTATTATTGTTATGTTATTAAATATTAAAATCCCCATTTACTGTACATTGCTGTATCTTTAAATTCCCCTGCTGTATCTACAGGCCCCTAAAGAGGTTCTAGTTGTTATTGAGGAAGTTATACAGGTCCCTAAAGAGGTTTTACTTGTCATTAAAAAAGGTCCTATGGATCCCTAATGAGGTTTTAATGATCATTATGGTGGTCCGAGGAGACGTTCAAGAGGTTCTAGGTGTCATTAATGAGGTTCTAAAGGTCCTTAAAGTGGTTCTAGTTGTCATTGAGGAGGTTCTAATGGTCCCTAAAGAGGCTCTAGTTGTCATTGAGGTGGTTCTAAGGGTCCTTAAAGTGGAATAAAACAGTTGGACCATACATAATATCCCATATTTATACTTGGTGAGTCTGTAATTATACTGCGAACATCCTAAAATGAGTTTTTATGTATTATTACAGTAAATATATCAAAATAATATGTTCAACACCACCAACACTCTGCAGAACAAAGGTCATCAGGCAGTGTCAGGTTTTTCACGTGTTTATTGTTTTTAGCACCATAAAAAGTCAGTGGATGTCGTCCCGTGTGTGTCGGCTCTCAATCTGTCTTTCCTTCGGGATGGAGCGCTGATGGAGGATTTGGGGAAGGGTTTGGAGAAAAAGTGGGGACAGGGGGTGCATGGCAGCGGGTGTCATTCACTTGCTGGCGGAGGTGAAGGTGAAGCACCCTCTCTGGTGGAACTGCATGTCCCTGATGCGGCGCATGGACTGGATCTGAGGCTGGAAGGCGCTGAAGTCGTTGTAGTGTCTGTAGTCACCGCACTCAAACAGGTACTGGTAGCCTCTGTAGCCGGGGTACTGGTATCCCACCCACCTGAGGGAGACACAAGGTTACTGAGGAGGTTCTGCAGGTCCCTAAAGTGGTCATATCTGTCATTGAGGAGGTTCTATGGGTGCCTAAGAGGTTCTGGAGGTCATTGAGGAGGTCTTAGTGGAACTTTCGGAGACCCTCTAGGTGTCTGAACCCTACCACTATCTTTTGGAACAGTAAAGTCCATTCCTCCCTCAGAGTTCCACACATCTTGAGGAACAATGACAGGGAACCAGCTGTGTAATTCACTGTGAGACTCTGGAAGTCGTTAAAAAAATATCTAAAAATACACATTTGTCGACCAACAAAGAAGACTTTTCCTGAACAGCGAGCGTGTGGTGGAACCCTGCAGGCCTGCAGTTGCGACCAGAGCAGAGCCTCCAGATATACTTGTACATGTATATAAACATATATATGCAGCTTAAGGTGTACTCACGCTCCTCCAGGGACCCTCACGCTGCCCACTCGGTCACAGAAGCCGTGCGCCCAGAGGGTGGGCACGTCGTCCTCCTGGATCTCCATCTTGTTGCCCTTGAAGTCGGAGAGCTCGTACAGGCAGATCTTGTGCTCCATGCTGTCCTGCAGGGTGGAGCAGAGGAGCGACGATATGTTTATAATGTCAGAACAACAGACTCTGAGGGGAGCAAACACAACTTCATGCACAGAAAACTACTCGGGATCTATTTCAATGGTTCCACTAATAGTTCCATTATGAAGTAAAACGCCAAAACATCTACCAGCTTCCCAAACGCTGCACAAAAGTACATTTTAATGCGTCCTCTGAGGAATTATAATGGACACATTTTTACTATTTACATCTGAGATATTTTGACAATTTTGAATATCAGTTTTTTTGAGGTTTTGTATAGTTATTCTTATTAAATCCATGCCTTCCACCACAGAGTGTCTCCCTCCCTAAAGGGTGTATGAGGTCTTGTTGAACGGAAGCATATGTTTTACAGAGCTCTATAGCAGCTTGTTATGTCTGTACCATGCGGATGGGCCTGAGGGACATGAGGCAGTCGCTGCGGTAGGAGTTGCTCCAGGTGTCCCAGCGAGGATACTCTCCCTTCTCCAGGATGAACATCTCCCCACGGAAGTTCGTCTGCTCGAAGGCAACGAAGCTGGAGGAGGGGGTCCGCCGGGCACGGGGGGGGCACAGGAGGGGAGGACAGGAGAGAGAGGGTTAGAGTGAGACACGGCGGTGAGGCGAGGGGCCGCGATCCCGAGTCCTCGTGTCCACTTACGGGCCGCACTCCACGATGATGCTGCGCACACGGTCCATGCCGCGGTCGCACACGTTCATGCACTCGTTCTGCACCTCCACCATGCGTCCCTGGAAGTTCTCCTGGTCGAACATCATGATCTGCAGAGAGGAGCGTTTTAACAGGTTACGAGGCCTCACAGAACACGGCTAAACGTAGAGTTTTTAATGTGGAGTTCTAAATGTAGAGTTCTAAATGTAGAGTTCTAAATGTGGAGTTTCAATTGTAGAGTTTAAAACATAAATAAACCGCTCTAGTTGCATTACATAACATATAATATAACATATAAAGTATTTAACTTCAACTTAACAGCATTCACGTGCATCAATTGAATGGATCCATTAATAATTAAAACAGTTTAACTTTGAGTATTTTGAGTAGCATTGCTACTGCACTATTACTACGACTACTACCAAGTAAATACTCTGAATACTTCTTGTTCCACCAACTGCTGAAGCCGCTTCATAATGAATTCAAACAAAATGAAACTACATTACGCAACATAACCTGTGTGAAAGCTCACTCACATTGAAGACCATTGGTCCTGCTTTTTTTTTTTAACCGGATCTACTTTTTGTTAAAAACAGGCAGATGAACCGACGGGAGAGGAAACTGTCACTTTAAATAAAACATCTGCGGCACTCACTCTGTAGGATCCCATGCCGGGCTCTCCGGTCTTGGTGGCCTTGCTGGAGGCGGCAGGAGCCGGGGCGCCCTTGTCCTTGGCATCGGTGCCCTGGCTGGAGGCGGACTTGGCGGTCTGAGACATGGCGAGGGGCTTCAGGAGAGTCTGGTTGGGAGACAGGGAGGTGTCGTGGTCAGAGGGCTCATGTGCTCATGAGGTTTATTTGGAGGGGGTGGTGGGCGGGAGTGGGGGGGGGGGGGCTGGACGTCTACCTGGAGCCGGGTGCTCAGGTGAGTGCGTCCATGTGTCCTTACCTGCGTGAGTACAGCTTGTGCAGTGCCGTGTGGGAGGCTGGTCGTGCTGGTGCCTTCAACGCTCGACCCCCAGCTTTTTATAGTCTGGCAGAGGCCGAGCGCGGCGGCTCCCGGCACAAAGGAAAGCTCCCCGTCATCACAGTCGGCCCGCGCCAAAGCCAAGCGGGTCATCGCAGGGCCTGGAAGCGCCGTCGGCTGCCTCTGGCCGCGGCCGTAAGCGTTTTGCTGTCAAAGGAAACCCCTGAGCCGGCGTTTTACCCCCCCCAACCCCTCCCACCCCCATGTGTTGGGCATGTAGAGACGAGCTATGCAAAGGTTCAGAGGGCACAAAGAGGTAATCCCGTCTCTGTGTCACCTACATGGGGAACACGCTCTCTGGAAACAAAGATTTTTAAATCAGCCGTTCATCTGAAACATGAAGAAACTGGAAATAAACGGTGAAAGTGTGTCTTGTTCTTACTCTTCATGTCGGAGTTTAAACCTTCTGAGGAACGCACGAGTGAAGTGGGATTCATTTGAGTTTTAATTAACCTAAAAGGTTGAGGCAAAGAAACCGTTTCTTGTCAGGGGGTGACTCCTCTGGTGGTATAGAAGTCTATATAAGTGACTCTACTTTTCTCTTGATGAATTCCCTCAGTAAACAATGTAAACATATTTTTATGTCTCAATCTCCAAAACTAATTCGCTTGATTAAACCTGTGTTTACCTTGTCCCGACAAGTCAACAAGAAAAGGGTTCAAATAACTCGCGTAAATAAGTATATTTCCCTGAAAGAAATGTAGAACTCTTCCTTTAAAACAAGCTAACATAATGTTAAAATGCTAACTTGCAGTGTAACGTTACATACAACTCTGGCCATTCAGTAATATCTATGTTATGTTTGAGAACCGTTAGCGACATGTTGAAGATAGGAGTTGGTCAGTACTGTCTGGCAGCCATCTTGGATTCTGAGTGCGGGGTTGGTGGAGTCTGAAACCCGACTTCCAGGGAACTTCACAAGGAATGCAACCTGACAACCAGTAACATCCACGTAGTGCTCGGTAGCATCAGCTAAGATGAGCCACCATGAACTAATGGTCACACCCGAGCTTTAGCGAACATTAGCCACTGCAAGCTAATGGTCGCACCAGAGCTTTAGCTGATGTTAGCCACTGTAAGCTAATGGTCACACCAGAGCTTTAGCTAACGTTAGCCACTGTAAGCTAATGGTCGCACCAGACCGGGTGAGACTCAAAGCAAAAGTTTTATTGCCAATTAAGTAGATTCCTAATTTTTAAAAGGAATATTTGGTTTCTTTCCATCTTCATCCATAAATATATATCGATTCAATGTTTGAAGCTAATAAATATTAACCATCACAGTTCCATAATTAAATCACCGCTGGGAAATAACTGAAATAAAGGTTGTTGATGGTAATGTTAGTTATTGGACTACCGCCTGGATTAAGTCTGGATTAAGTCTGGAATAAATCTGGATTATGTCACCTTTGCTGTGATTATTTCCACTGTGGAAGCATTTTGGATTAAAGCATGTTTGATATGTGCCGCTGAGTGTAATCCGTGAGCTTCCCGTTGGATTCTGTGCCAGAAATCTGCTGCAGACATTTTGGGTTTTAGCTGTAAATGGTGAGTTACTGGTTCTCAGCTGCGCATGTGTATAAAATGATTTATATATATTTTTAAAAAATTCTAGTTTGTAGTTTATTGTTTTATCATTTATACTTTTTTATTACTCTATAATTTAATTACTTTTCCTGCTTTATATATTTCTCTTCTTCATCAAAGCACTTTGTAATCTCTTTTTTTAAGTTGCTACTTGAATACAGTTTTATTATGTATTATAACTTTTAAACAGCAGTAAATAGAACATTTGTTGGGGGAATATTTGACACAATAGTTGTTGGTAGTTTTGTTGTTTTCATAGTATTTATTGACCATGAAGAAGAATGTTTATATACGTATACAGCTGACCCTGTGACCTTTCCTCTAACCTTCGGCTTTGGCACAGATTCACAGTAAATCAATATTTATCTTTCAGCAAGGAAAATGTTTTGAACTTACAGAAGCAGATTTTATTCTTTTACATTCAAATGAAAAAAACTCTGATATTAAAGGAATTCACATTATTGGCGATACAGCACTGCCTCGCGTACCTTATTGCATAAATAATAGCTAATGACATTATAGTTTTGTGGTTTATGTTGTGTTGTATACACATATACTTGTTTACATCAATACAGAGATGCAGGACACAATATTATATAATAATGAACGGCGTCTCTGTGTCCTCGTCCACAGATAACCTAGCGTCTGCACTTCTGCCGCCGTCCACAGATTAGCACCCTATTGTCAGGACGGCACAAAGAGAGAGAGACAGAGAGAGAGAGAGAGAGAGAGAGAGAGAGAGAGAGAGAGAGAGAGAGAGAGAGAGAGAGAGACCACTCCCCTCTGCTGACCCGGGGCTTTCGGCCGTGGCCCCCTGCCAGGGGAGGCTTTAAAAGGGTGGGGGCGCGTTGTTCATCTCACTCTCACAGGACGACCCAACGGACACCAGCAAGGTGAGCACCCGACCCGGGAGACACACACACACACACACAAATCCTCCCTGTCCACCCCACCCCCCCAAGAAAAAAACAGGGGCCCAAAAAGATGAAGAATTCTCTGACCTCCTTCTTCTTCTTCATGCAAGAACTAAATATAGAAGTTATTCATTCTGGCTTTTCTAAAACACACACACACACACACACACACACACAGAATGACACTCTTTACCTCCTGCTGAGCTGTTTCATGTTTTCCGCTCTAAACTTTACTCTTCCTCTTCGTCCTTCGCCCTCTTCTCTTTCCAGCCAAGATGACTCACCATTGCACCAAGTTCTCCGGCCACTGGAAGGTGAGTCTGCAGATGAAAAACACAAACACAAACACACACACACACACACACACACACACACACACACACACACACACAGAATGACACTCTTTACCTCACACATACTCATAAAGTCCTCTGAGACCAGCAGAGTCTCTTAATTAAATAAAGAGTGTCATTGTGTCCTGCATCTTTGTAGTGATGTAAATAAGTACATATACAACACAACATAAACCTCTAAACTACAACTCCACTAGTTATTATTTAAGCAATAAGGTACGCGAGGCAGTGCTGTATCAATACAGTACTGTATGGCCCAATACAGAACACCCTGGGACTCACTTTGAACCAATCAGAATGCTTGATTTATAATAATAACTTTCCCTTCCCCTCAGATCATCGTGTTCGACGAGGAGTGCTTCCAGGGCCGCCGCCATGAGTTCACCTCCGAGTGCTGCAACGTGATGGAGTTCGGTTTCGAGACCGTGCGCTCCATGCGCGTGGAGAGCGGAGCGTGAGTCCCACCGCGTGACGAGGTGCTCACGGAGAGGGAGGGAGTTGGTGTTCTCTAACGTCTGGTTGTGTTGTTGTTGTTCTCTGCAGCTGGGTGGGATACGAGCACGCTTCCTACCAGGGCCAGCAGTTCGTGCTGGAGCGCGGCGAGTACCCGCAGTGCGACGCCTTCGGCGGCAGCAACGCGTACCACATCGAGAGGATGACCTCCTTCAGGCCCATCGCCTGCGCGGTGAGTGCTTCAGGGACACGACTCTGTGCGGGATAAAGCAGACACGGCAGCTCGTGCAGGGTTCATGCACACTCTGACCAATGGGTTTCCGTGACTTTTCACCAAATTTCCACAATTTTCACCAAATTTCCATAATTTTAACCAAATTTCCATAATTTTAACTAAATTTCCATGACTTTAAACAAAAATGCCACGATCAAACATATAGGAAAATCTGTGTTTTCCCCAGGCCTGGAAATAACCATTTGAAAGTTCCATGACCGTTCCAGGTTCAACATGAGCGCAGAGAACCTTGTCTTAAGTTCCCTTGTGTGTGTTCTCCGCCTGCAGAACCACAGGGAGTGCCGCATGACCATCTACGAGCGGGAGAACTTCCTGAGCCGTAAGGGCGAGCTCAGCGACGACTACCCGTCCCTGCAGGCCATGGGCTGGTGCAACAACGAGGTCGGATCCCTGAAGGTCCAGTCCGGAGCGTGAGTGCTGTTCCTCTTCTTCACCAACACAATAATGTCATGATGATGATGATGATGATGGTGCCACAACATAACCCTTCCCCCTCCCTACAGGTTTGTGTGCTACCAGTACCCGGGGTACCGCGGCTTCCAGTACATCATGGAGTGTGACCGTCACTGTGGGGAGTTCAAACACTTCCGGGAGTTCGGCTCCCACTGCCAGACCCCTCAGATCCAGTCCATCCGCCGCATTCAGCAGTAACGAGCCCCAAGACCCCCGAAGAACCCCAAAGACCCCCGTACCTTCCTGACCCTCCACCTCTGACCCCGTGCTGAATAAACTGTCTTTCTTAAACCCACATGGTCCTTTGTGTGGTGTGATTTACTTTAATTTCCACAGCAAGTTATGATGCTTTATATCTATATTCCTATTGCAGCACAGTTATCAAACACACTCAAACACACACAAAAAACACTAATTATTTACTTAAAAGCTGAAAAAAACATATAAAATAATTATTTAAATAATTTGAATTCTAGAGAAAAGAGCTTCTTCATTTCTCTTTAATGTGATTTTAAGTTTTGATACTTTTGGGTTCTGTTGGTCAAACACGACCAGACGCTTGAAGACGTCACCGTGCGAATATTGCAGGTTTAAAGACTAAATGATAAGCCAAAACAAACAATTATGAATAACTAAATACCTGATAGAAACTCCAACAAAGCAAACTGGAAAATAAAATGAATTTAAAATGAATTAAGAGCAACAAGTTATCCTGGAGTAGTTCATCTAAAATGAATAAATAGATTAAAGAAAATAAACGTGTTGCAGGTAAAGTAAATATCATTTAATTGATAATTTCAATTCCAAGGTTAAAATATATTATACATATATATCTATATATATATATATATATATATATATATATATATATATATATATATATTTATATATATATATATATATATATATATATATATATATATATATATATATATATATATATATATATACATATATATATATGTGTATATATGTCGTCCTCGTCCACGTCCTTGTCCTCGTCCTCGTCTCATCTTCGTCCACGTCCTCATCCACGTCCTCGTCCTCGTCCACGTCCACGTCCTCGTCTCGTCATCGTCGCGTCCTCGACTACGTCCTCGACTACGTCCTCGTCTCGTCTGCGTCCTCGTCTCGTCTTCATCCACATCCTCGTCCTCGTCCTCGTCTCATCCTCGTCCACGTCCTCATCCACGTCCTTGTCCTCGTCCACGTCCTCGTCTCGTCATCGTCACGTCCTTGACTACATCCTCGTCTCGTCTCATCTGCGTCCTCGTCTCGCCCTCGTCCACGTCCCCGTCCTCGTCTTGTCATCGTCCTCATCCTTGTCCACGTCCTCGTCTCGTCCATGTCCACGTCCTCGTCCTTGTCCTTGTCCTTGTCCTTGTCCTCGTCTTATCCACGTCCTCGTCCACGTCCACATCCTCCTCCACGTCCTCGTCTCGTCCTTGTCCTGTCCACGTCCTCGTCCACGTCAGACAAGACCAAGAAGAAGAAAAAGAACATCAACGTCCACTTCCTCATCTCGTCCTCATCCACATCCTCATCCTCGTCCTCGTGCACATCCTCGTCTACCTCCTCACCCTCATCTCGTACTCGTCCTCCTCGTCATCGTCCTCGTCCACGTCCTCGTCATCTTCCTCGTCCTCGTCATCTTCCTCGTCCTCGTCATCTTTAAAACCTTTTCCGCATATATATTGTATTTAGGTCAAAGTTTACCAAATATTTTTATTTTAAACCCTAAAAATAAAGAAATACTTCTATTACAGTTCTAAAATAAAAATAAAAATGTAAAAAGTTTACTTTTCGATTCTTGAGTTTCATAAACTCTGCAAGAAGAGAACGTATCATGAAGACCAGAGGAAAGTCTGAACACAGGTATTTATTTTATTATACTTCAGACACATTTATTAGTATTGTACCAAAGTACACGTACGAGGTACTTCTACACGACCTTGTCCTGTTAAATATTGTACTTTTTGTACAATCAGAAATTGTACATTCACAAATCTAAAAATGTTGTGATTTTACAAACTAAACATTAAGATTAAGACATTAATTAAGAAAGGTATTATAGATTATATAGATTTATAAATGGTGGTGTTCTTACTGGCGATGATGCAACAACTACAGATTATATTCATGAGATTCAATCTGCTTGTTATTTTTCTTGATTATTGATATAATACTTTTCTATTCCAATAAAAAGATCTTGAATAAAAAATATCCTGATTTCAGTGTTGGTGCAAACATCTGATGGATCAGTTATCAAGAGAGCTGCAGAGGAGTTACTGGTGTAAAGGATCTGAACGTGAGCTTGTGCATCAGCGTGGTCCTTCTGGGTCTGGTCCTGCTGGGTCTGATCGATAATTTACCTGATCCTGCGGTACCTTTACCGGCCAGGAGGCGGTGCCATGCCTCCACAGAAACCTGCAGCCCATCGGGGCCTCCTGCAGGAAATGGAGCCACTGAGCGGTTAACATTGATTATCAGGGATCCATACTCAGTCACATTAAATGTGTAAACAATAACTGCCGTAAACAAGAGACCAAGTGTCGTTGTGATCAAGTTCTATATATACAACGTGACGGTCGTAAATCACCGCTGGCAAAACGGTCTAAATGTGAAAAATCGGGAACTCCCAGGTTGTAAAACTGCAGTTATGAATAGAGAAACATGTATGCTTTCATTTCTGAATCAAATACATAACAATGCAGTTAGTCAACCTGTATAATAATAAGAAATAGAAGCCTCTTCTGGCGCCAATCAAACGCTGGAGAGTCCGGCTCCAGCAAACAAGCGAGCCGCTACGGGTTTTACGAGCCTCTCCCCCGCCGCAGTGGGAGGAAGTTGGACCCACAAAGCAAGCAGTGCCGCTGTGCTAGCGAAAATATATTTATATATATATATATACAAATATATATAAATATATACACAGAAAAATACACCGAAGTAGAGGTACTTCAACTGGGAAAACATGCGCCACATTGGAGCTGGAAAACGGACAGCTTAACCGGAAGTGGAGCGGACTCTTGCGTCGGCTGCAAGACGCTCCAGGGAGGCAGCGGGACGGACAGCTTGCTTTAGCCAGAGAGAGGGCTCTCCAGCACGGATAGCCGGGCAGCCAGGAGACGGTCGCTCGCTCGGTCGTCTCTTCCCCCCTCGTTTTTTTTCTTTTTTTTCTTCCTGCAGTCAAGAAGCGTCGACGTCCCGGAGGGGCTGCAGCCTGGTGGTTTTATTATTATTTAATTTTTTCAAACACCATAAATGTGTTGTCTTGTTATTTAAATACGATTTCACGCCGAAGAGAAGTTTTTGACAAGACAGACCCCCACCCCTCCTCCTCCCCCACCACCTTCACCGACATCAGCGTCACCACCAGCCCGCAGTCAGTCGCTCTCTGCTGGGTCTGCAGGCGAGCAGGGATCCCCCTCCCCTCTACAATCGGGGTAACTCAACCAGCAAACGATGGATTATCTTCTGCCTGTCGCTCTTTGTTTTTGAACCCGTTATTTTATTTTTGTATTCCTCTCTCTTGCACGTTTCGTTTTTCGGGGGGGTCTCTGAAATACTTCCCCAATAAACGAAGCGGACTCCGTTAGCTCGTTAACGAAAACCTGAAATCGAGCCCGGGGAGCCGTTAAAGTCCTCCAGCTCGCGGCGCCTCGCGGTCGCCCGTCACCGGGACGTTAGTCAACACACATCGGCTGCCGTTAAATAACCTGGACTCGATGTATTTATCGATTAATCATCTCTTATTTTTAGGGAGTTAGCCTAACTGGCTAGCTAGCTTGACGGCTAACTAGCAGGCGGACCCAAAAATATATCGATCCCCCCGCTTCCCCTCCTCCCTCCTCTCGTAGCTAAAACAAGGATCTGCCTCGTGATTAATCGATTAGCTTCTTCTAAACCTCTTAAGGTGATTAATGACGTCTTTTTAGAGTGTGTGTTAAAAAATGGTAAATGTTTTTATTGTGATTTATTTAAAGGAATTAAAAACCGGAAGCAGCGACAGAAACATAATTTAACCTGCACAAAATGCCCAAAAATTATGATAATTCTAATTATTCTCCTTGTTGCTGCTGCAGCAGCTGACACGCTAAGGAGGAGGAAGTCATACCTCGAGGATCTGCTGACCGACCTGTCACCGCCTCCTTTTATCCCCGGTGAGAGCCGCACGTGTCCCTGCTTCATTCCCGGGTTTCCAGGATCCACTAGGATCAACTAGGAGCCACCAGGATCCACATGTTCACTCTGCTCCTCTGGTAAAACCGCCTTCCTGCTGCACATGCTGCAAACCAGTCGTGTTTTTCTGGGGCCACGTTTCCATCTAGAGGGGCCCGGACAGATGCCCCACACACCCGCAGGACCCTGACAGCTGTCTCCCCGGTGCATTCATCTTCTCCCGACACACGCCAAGCACAAGCAGTAGCAGAAGAAGAAAAGGAATCTTTGCTTTTGCATTGTTTTTTATTTCTGCTCTAAAAGCAACCTGCATTTTTTTTTTAAATTTTTCTTCTTCTCTGAAATGGGATTACAAGGCCGAGGATCCTGATTGAGTTCTTTATTTTTGTATGTCTCGCTCTCTTGAATTGCCCTTTTTTTTATTATTGTTATTATTATTATTAATAATATGTTTTGATGGTTGCTGTGTCACAATGATGGTAGTGTGAGGGAGCGACACAGCCGGAGACACGACGCCTTCTCCCCGCCGCCGGTCCCCCCTCCCTCCTCCCCTCCGTTCATGCTGCTCGCCCCCAGCAGAGGAGGACTTTGTTGTGATTTTTAATTCCCTAAAACAATAGCAACAACAGCACACACGCCCCCCCCGCCCCCCACCTTCCCCTTCTTGTTTTTTTTTAAATTATCGATCGGCTCGTCCCCGGTGGAAAGATGGCGGACCTGGAAGCGGTGCTCGCCGACGTCAGCTATCTGATGGCGATGGAGAAGAGCAAGTCCACCCCGGCGGCCCGGGCCAGCAAGAAGATCATCCTGCCGGAGCCCAGGTAGGAGCGTGTGTGTATGTGTATGTGTGTGTGTGCGCGTGTGCGTGTGTGCTGTAAGATGGAGGCGCGCTCCTTTCTGTTGTTGATGTTGTTGTTGTTAGTTTGTGCACAAACAGCTGCAGCTTCACGAGTCTCACTAAACATATCTCTTCCACAGCTTTTAACTTGCAGAGAAGTTCTAACTGTAGCTTCCTGATCAACACGATAGGGGCCGCCCCCTAATCAATACTTCCCCTCCCCCATATTTACATTTCCGGGTGGGGGGTAGGGGTGCAGGGACTTGTAGCCTCGCCCCCCTTTGATGCAGCTGCACATTGTATGTGCAGCTCTCCACGCTCCTCCAGCTGATAGACCCATCTAGAATCTGACTAACAGCCCACACATTACCCCCACATTAGCCCGCCTTAATACCCCCCCATTTACCCTCCCATTACCCCCTTTAATACACCCCCCATACCCCTACTTTACCCCTCCCTTTACCTCCTCTTCCCCACATGTACAGTAGTCGGCCCTCTGGCTCAGCAGCTACGCAGGTCTTCCTCTCGTCCTCTCTTTTTCTCTTCCTCTCTTCTCACCAGATCTTTATTTATTTATTTAAAGGCTGATTGAAGAGGATGCGGTGAAACTATTTGGTTTTACATTGCTGAAGGGGAGGGAGGGGGCGCCTTTGGGTTTTATGCAAATGATCACCGTTGTGTGTGTGTCTGTCTCTCTGTCTGTGTGTATTTCTCTCTCTCTCTCTCTCTCTCTCTCTCTCTCTCTCTCTCTCTCTCTCTCTCTCTCTCTCTCTCTCTCTCTCTCTCTCTCTCTCTACGTTTCAAAGTGCTGATGTGGTTAAGCATTCTTTCTAAATATTCAATAATTTATTTTCTCTGACTGTTGTGTTGGTACATCAGCAGAAAGTATTAATAATTATTAGTAAAGATAGTTTAACGTGTTCCTGAATCACCTGTTAAGTTAGACTTTAAAGTTATTTAAATTACTTTAACCCATCGCTCTCCAGTTTGACTAACTGTCGAAACCAGAAATACATATATATTTCTCTGCAGCGTGTGCGTGTGGGTTTCTTTCCTTCCGGCAGTTTATTGGTTTCACTTTGTGTCCGTTGTTTAAAACAAAATGAGTTTCCTTGAGGAGACGCGACGCTTTCAGTTGCTGGGGAGTCGAGTTAAAATAAAACATCGTTAAGTCGTTGAGCTGTAAATGTGATTCAGAGTAAGATCTGTTGCATATAAAATATGCTGCAAAAGCGTGTTTTTAAAAAGATGTTTTCGTTTCATCAGTATTTACCTTTTTTAAACGTATGTTTTTGAAGGAATATTTATTTCTCAGTGATTGACAGAGTTTGGCTATTTAATAGTGAGCCTTTTTGGAATGTTTTTTAAATTCACAATTTAAGTGAGATCGGTAAACACAACACATCTAAATTAGGGTGAAAATAAATAAATACAGTACAGTCGGTCAGAACTGGCTCTTTTTGCTAAGTCCCGCCCCTCAAAAGCAGACAGGCCAATCGCAGCGCAGTAGCGCTGTGTTGGCTAGCGTTCACTTGGCTGTTGGTCCCTTCACGTGAGCCGCGTGCTGCTAATTGATCTGCTGCTCCTCGTTAAGAATCCAGGTCGTGAAAATACCGACCAAGAGTTATTCCGGGATTCGAGCCCTCGAGGTCACCTGATGCCGCTGGAACCGACTCACACTAACGGGCTAACCGCTGAACCAGGAGCAGCTTTAGGGCGTCTTTTTGCTCCCATGATGTAAAGCTACGTGTGGGGAATTTCTTTGATCATTTCTTTTATAAAAAAATCTAAATACTATAATTTACATATGCAGCATGTTTTTAAACTGTCCTAAAGTTTTATTAGTGTAGGAAATAGTGGAGGTGCCACGTTTTAAATTTATTTAGCTTATATTTACGACGTCCGTCATCATTTACCCTCAGCCAGTACTCATGTTCACTGAGCAGAGCCTGAACGCACCATGAGAATGTTGTCATTTACGATTGACTGTTTTCACAGCTTCTGGCTGGTAAACGGTGTAGTTTTGTCGGTTTTGTTTAAAGAAAAGCTGCTGGTGGGTTTTGGGGATCAGAGGTTAATGCGTCCTGCAGGTTGTTTCCATGGGAACAAAGCAGACTCTCTGTGGTTCATTGAGAGGCTTTGTGTTGGATATGAGCCGTGATGTTTATCGCCCACGGTCCCACAGGAGCCGCAGAGATAAAAGCATCCGGCTAATGGACTCGTGTGGGAATCCACTTAACGTCTCTCTGCTCACTGTTGTCACGATAACGAGTCACGATAACGAGTCACGGTATCGAGTCCGGTAACGAGTCTCGTCTCGTTATGAGTCGTGATAACAAACCGTGTGTCTCGATAACAAGCTGCATGTCATAACGAGTCGCACCTGCCGATAACGAGCTGTGTCTAACTCTCGTTAACAAGTCTCATGTCTCGATAACGAGCCACATGTCACGTTAACAAGTTGCACCTGGCTAAACGGGTCGCATATCGTGATAACGAGACACGTATCGCTACAACGTGTCGCATGTCGCGGTGATGGGTTGCATGTCGCGATAACGAGTCGCATTAACAAGTCGCGTCTCACGATTACGAGTCTGATCTCACGACCTTTTGTGCGTTTCTTCTTAGTCTCTTCACACGCGCATGAGGGCTTCAGAGAAATGTATTTTTAAAGATGCTTTGCTGAAAAGGAAAGCGTGCTCGCATCTCAGCATTTGGTGCTGCAGCTCTCCAGCTCTCCGTGCCGGACGCAGCCTCAGAACTGTCGTGGTGCTGCCACATTCCTGACGAGCCAAGGCAGTGTCCTCTGGCAGAGAGGTGAGACTTTAGAGGCAATTTGAGGTGAGCTGAGGGGAGGGGATCAAACGACCTGGCTGTTATTGAGGAATCGTCAGAACCGGATGCATGCCGGGAAGCTGAGTCTGCAGACGTGCTTATAATTACATACGTTTTTATATATATATAGATAGACAGACAGACAGACAGACACGTCTGTCAACGATTCACAAAAGTCACGACTGGCTTTAGGACTCGAAGTTTGGTGAGAGGTCGTTACAGTCGACACACACAAAGACACGCACTGTCCATGAGCAGCTTTTGGTGACATAATACCGTTCATTATAGAGAATAAGAAGCGTTTTAAACTATAGGAACACACTATACCCAGAAGGTCACAACCGGCTGTGAAGCAGAGAAGCATCTCTTGCTTTTTACCCCAAAACACCCTGAAAACACTCATAAAAACACCATTAAAAATTAATAACACAGTGAAAACACTCGAAAAACACCGGAAAAACACACAAAAAAACACACCCGGAAAACACAAATCACCTTTAAACCTAATGTTGCATTCACCATTAGGAATTCAAAATCCAACTAGCTGAAACGAGACGGTGGAAGTGTTTCAGGTCACAATTTTTTTTGTTATTTTCATAGAACAATAGATGCTTTATTTATATATATATATATATATATATATATATATATATATATATATATATATATATATATATATATATATATATATATAATGTACACATTAGTGTTTGCAATCCCTCTGAAATATTTTTATTCTGACTGAGGCTGTCAAACTAAATGTAGTAAAATACAATATTTCCCTCTGATATTTAGTACTGTACAGATATAAAGAAGCATAACATGTAAATACTGTAGCGAACAAGAACCTTAAAACTATACATATTCTACAGACCAAAATCCTTCATATTTAATTATAAATATGTATGTAGTAAACGCATCAAAGCTGTGTAAGGTCAGAGGACCCTAGAAGAGGAGAAGAAGTGGCTTCTGGGAGTTTATTTTCCTGAAACCGGGTCACCTGGGAGGAGACTGGTGTTGATTTGATGGTGCTGGTTTAGCGGTGGAGCTAACAGCTGGTCCCCACCAGAGCAGAGTTATGCAACCACTGCCAAAAGGAAGGAGCAGTGCATTGTGGGTCTCGTCTGCATCCGACCGTGAATGTACAACGGCGTTTTGGAGCCTTGATCAAGGACGCTCGGTGTCTTTGTGTTTCCTGACCCGAACACACGCTCACCAGCCTGTCTATGCAGCGCCCCCTTGAGGGGGAACCATGTGTCACGCGGCTACCGCTAACGCCACGCTGTAAATAAAGTTTTATCCTTCAATATTCACTAAAAACATGTGATCAGGACATCCTGATGTTTCTCTAGTCTCTGATCATGCGACTTTGTAAACACCTAATCAGGGTTTAGACCAACAGGAGAGTATGTTAGCAGCACCGCTAACGAAGAACCAGCAGGAGGAGAGCTAGTAACGTTAGCAACACTGCTAAAGGAAAACCAGCAGGGGTTCCCTTCAGTTACACAATGATGCGTTCAGGCTCTGCTCAGCAAAAATGAGTACTGGCTGAAGGTAAATGATAACATTCTCATGATGCATTCATGTATAATCTAGTAAAATGTAGTGTTGGTGATAAACTACATTGCTTTATTCCTCTCTGTCGCCGGGTCGCTCTGGAGGTCATCTGCTCCCGTGAGCTGCAGACGTGTGAAGCTGCAGAGTTTTCTGGGGCGTAACTGGTCTTATTTATTTATAGAAAGATGTGTTAAAATGTTATTTCTGACCTGCACGCTTTTATTCTATAAAACCGGAGCGGTCTTTTTCTGCACCTGCTCTCGGCCGACCACATTAGACTTTTAATATGTTTTAAATGTCTTAATACAGCGCCCAGAAGAGTTTACTTATTATTATTATGATTTATTAATTAATTACTTATTTGTTTTTGTGCATTTATGTGATTCTTGATTTTTTTAAATGTTTTTTTTAATTAATATATTATTTATTTATATTTATTTGTATTCATGGTTTCTGAGGTTCTGCTCCAGTGGTCAGCTGCTCATGATTCAGCAGCGCTGCACACGGACCTCTGAAAGAGGAAGTGTTCACTTCCTCGCTTCTGGTTCCTGTCGTTGCTCTCTCTCCCATCAACGATATGAACTGGGACGACTGGCCAGGATTCTTTTGGCTGCGTTTAATCCCAGTTTGCACCAAACACATTGGCTCTGGGAAATATAGAATGTCACAGAAGAAGATTTGTTTCTGTGAGTTGTGCCTTTTATTTCTCTAAAGTAATATTATGGATATAAATGGCACAATTTAAACATTTAATGAGCCATTTGTGATAGTCAAATCACACTTTATTCTTTAATTTAATATGTGAATAAATTACTATGATGCACTTAAATCTACTGAGGCCCAAAATATTCAGAAAAGGCAAAATTCCTACTAAGCAGTTTACACAAAGGATTAAAAATATTCCTGTTGACATGCAGCCGTTTATACTCCATGACGTTCATCCGACTGCTACGTCCTGAAATAACTTTAACTTCCCTCTTTTTACAACTGCAGGCATGTTGCTCTCTTCTGAAGAGAGAAGTCCATGCTTCATGTGTTAAAGCTGTATTCTCTCTGACCATCAGGGGGCAACTCGTCTGGTTGTATAGAAGTCTATGCTTCATGTGTTGAAGCTGCATTCTGTCTCCTGATCACCAAGGGGGCGACTCCTCTGGTTGTATAGAAGTCTATATAAATGACTCGACCTCTCTCTTCATGTATTTCCTCAGTAAACATTGTAAACATGAGTTTATGTCTCAATCCCTAGTTTCAAGTCTTCAATACAGCATGATGTTCATTTAGTAAATTATTGTCATTTATAGTGAAACAGATCTTAAAGCACAGGACGCTATAGGGCCGGGGCTACAAGGTGATTGACAGGTCTCTACATTAATCATCAGTCCTTATATGGTCACTTCCCGTTCACTAGTCGCAAAAAAACAAGATGGGGACGGCCAAATCGTTGGATTTAAGGCTTCTTCTCTACTTGCGGTCCTCGTTGTCGTCACTTTGTGTTCTTCAGGCTTCCTTCTCTTCCCATGCTCAGTGGACGCCGCCGCCAGCAAGGTGTTTGGCAGGTGTTCGCCGGGCCTCCTCCCTTTGGGGACTCAAGGTGCTGCTGGAGTGTTAATAGGCCCCGTGGAGGGGCCGCTAATTGATTCATCCTCCTAGACTGTCGGCCTCGTGGGGGGAGGAGGGGGGGGGGGGGGCAGGGAGAGACCCAAACCGAGGTCAGGATCACAGAGGAGGAGGGCTGACATGAGATTAGCTCACTGTGAGCTATAATGATATTTATATGTAAATATATATGTATGTGTGTGTATTAATCCTCTTCCTTTGTGTCCTCAGCATCCGCAGCGTGATGCAGAAATACCTGGAGGAGAGAGACGAGCTGACGTTTGACAAGATCTTCAACCAGAAGATCGGTGAGTGAACGTTTCTTCTTCTTCTCCCTCTTAAAAGGTGGCGTGATAACGAAGTCTAAGGTTTCTATTCAGAAGGTGTGTGTACAAAATAACCAATCTTGGGAAAATAGCCATTGAAAATATCTTTATTTTCAAGTATTTTTCTTTCTTATGAATCTGTTGTTGTAGTGGTGTCACACACACACACACACACACACACACACACACACACACACACACACACAGAGCCAGCAGCCGCCGTGGCGCAGCAGAGCACCGGGGGACGGCGGCCCTGCAGGCTTCTGCTTGCTTTACTTACCGATCTCAGCCCCCCGGGACCAGAGAGCGAGTTAATTCTCCTTCTGTGTGTGTGTGTGTGTGTGTGTGTGTGGCCAGTGAACATATTTGCCGTGTATATAGTATGTCTCTGTCTCAATAACTCATATTAACGGCCATATGACGTCATTTTGCCTGTTGATGGAGCAGCTGCTACGTTAGCGAAGCGCCGGTCAAACCAGACTCCATTCAGAAAACTAGCGTTTTAAAAGTCGTCTGCTCGCCTTCTTGTTGACACACTTCTAAAAACACGAGTTCAGACTTTTGATGAATCTGCATCTTTATGAAGTTATTTCGGCTTCGCTTTCATCAGTTTATTGAGATTAAATCACAGCTGAAGCGTTTTATTCTAGTTTCACAGTTGCTTGTGAGACGCAGAGAACACAGCCCCTTGGGGGGATGGTGCGTTAAGGTTCCCGGCATATCCTCAACACGAACAAAGCGGCACTCGCGGTTGTAGCCATGATTGATGCAGCATCAATTACAAAACGGACCAGCAGCTCCACTTGGTGCTTTTAGGAAAATAGCGGCTAAACTTATTTGAATGTCAAATGCTGCTTCTTTTGGATAGCTGTCCAGCGCCTGTGAACGCACCACCGGGTCCCGGGTTAAGCAAAACAAACGCATGCCTGTTGATTTGTGATCCGATGGCACAAGTCAAGTACTACGGCGTTCATCCTGGTTTGATTCAACCTGTTTCAAAGTTAAAAAGTAAATGTTTTAAAGCACATAACGGGTATTTTAGCTGTTTTTATGTGCAGCACATTTCCAAATTGGACGTGTCCTCGAGGCTTATTCACCCGACTCCGGCTGCACTCGTCAACGAGAGATTTCTTGCGAAAAAATGAACGAGATCTGGTTCTTTTCAGTTTGACTCGGAGGGTTTTAATTTTTGTCCTTGGGCTCAACAAGCCTTCGTTGAGTGTCATGGCAACCAAGGTCAGGAAGAAGACGTTCACTTCAGCGAGCAACAATAAAATGATTTCAAGTGTGCGAATATGATTATTGTTAACCATCACCGTATCCTCAAGTTAGCAGCGCCGTTAACGGAGAGCCAACAGGCGGCGCGCTAGAAACGTAAGCACAATCGCTAACGGAGAACCAGCGGAGGTTCACTTCAGTTACATGGTGATGCGTTCAGGCTCTGCTCAGTACAATTAAGTACAGCTATGTATTTTTTATTTTTTTTGTAGCAGGTCGTCGTTGTCCGGAGCCCCTTCTGTCTCTGCGTCAGCCTCGTTGCGGTCCTCGCCCCCGGACAGATCCGGGGTCAGGCAGGGCGGCCGTTGCGTAACGGCTTCTGTAGCTCTAAATATAGCAGCAAGACCTTGAGCACTTTCTAGTTAATGTGAATGTTTTCAACAATAACGACCGCGAGGCTTCTCCATGTTTATGGCCATGAAGGAGACTTCTGACATTGGCTTCAAACATACTGTGAGTACGAGGCAGCTAGCGCTCCAACTCGCCTGGTCTGCTGACCCTCCCATACGGTAATTTAAGCTAAGCTAATTTAAGCTAAGCTAATTTAAGCTAGCAGAAATAGGGTCACTCTCTTGTTTTCACTCTTCA
This sequence comes from Clinocottus analis, assembly GCF_023055335.1. Classification (NCBI taxonomy): domain Eukaryota; kingdom Metazoa; phylum Chordata; class Actinopteri; order Perciformes; family Cottidae; genus Clinocottus; species Clinocottus analis. The sequence goes on along the minus strand of NW_027175854.1, from coordinate 14,797,871 downwards.
GGCATCTACTCCTCTTCTTCCTCTCCTCATTTGTCTTCTCCCCCATCTCCTCTTCTTTTTTCTTTCTCTCCCCATCTCATCTTCTTCCTCTCGCGTGTCCTCCCCTGATCTCTCTCTTTTCTTTCTCCTTCGTCCTCCCCTATGTCCTCTTCTTCTTCCTCCTCTTCCTCTCTCTCATTCTCTCCCATCTCGTCTTCATCTTCCCCACCTCGCCCCGCTCTTGATCTCTCCCTCTTTACTTCTCCTTCGTCCTCTCCCATCTCCTCTTGTTCTTCTTCTTCCTCCCCCTCCCGATCTCTCCCTCTTTTCTTTCTCTCCCTCTCCATCTGTCAGACTTCTGGAATGGATGATGGAGACTTGCGCGTTGCCTAGCAACTGTGGGGTTACCATGGCAACCCCGGCCAAAAAAGAAACCGCTGCATTTTGCTCGTCAGGGGGGAAAGAGATGGAAATTGATTAAAGCCGGAATATGAGAGAGCGAGGGAGAGAGGGAGAGGGAGAGGGAGAGGGAGAGAGGGAGAGGGAGAGAGGGAGAGGGAGAGAGGGAGAGGGAGAGAGGGAGAGAGAGAGAGGGAGAGGGGGAGAGGGAGAGAGGGAGAGGGAGAGAGAGAGGGAGAGGGAGAGGGAGAGAGAGAGAGAGGGAGAGAGAAAGACGAAAGAACCCCCGGAGACCCAGATCTAGCTTTCTTCCCAGAATGCAACATTCCTCCCGGAGGCCGGGGGGTGCGTCTGTCAACAGACCGTCCGCCTCCAGACCTCCGCCCGTCTGTCCTTCATCCACCCGTCATGATTCACACCTCCTCTCTGCAACACAGCGACGTGTTTAAGTACACGGACTGGAGTATTTATGTAAACGGCCAAGAGTATTTAAATACACGGCCAGGAGTATGCAAAGTGTAGTACAGTGAAAAGTACAATATGTACCTCTGAGATGTAATACAGTAAAAGTACTCTGAGATGTAACACAGTAAAAGTACAACATGTACCTTTTAAAACAGGAGAGGTAATATTTGTTCAAGGCGAGACTCAACCATCACATTAAACATTGCGGCCGTCAAGACTTAAGAAAACATCTCAAAACAAAAACACCATAATAATTTAATGTTTTTTTTAAAAATATCATCCCCTCAAATAACCCAACACCATATCGCATTATAATAATAATAATATAGAAGGTTCTCACAGAACCGGTTTTGGTCACTTCTCGTTGGCGCGAAGCATAGACTTCTATACAACAAGAGGAGTCGCCCCGTTGTGGTCAGGAGAGAGAATGCAGCTTTAACACACAAAGCATAGACTTCTATACAACAAGAGGAGTCGCCCCGTTGTGGTCAGGAGAGAGAATGCAGCTTTAACACACAAAGCATAGACTTCTATACAACTGGAGGAGCTCAGAGTCGATCACCCTGACCCCTGACTAATGGCAGCAGTTTTACTTAAGTTTAATGAACCAGTCAAATGTTTTTAGACGCTGCTGTTTACCCATCATGCATCTGATCCTGTACCTCATTTATATATATATATATATATATATATATATATATATATATATATATATATATATATATATATATATATATATATAAAAATCGTTTTTGAGTGTTTCTCACACTTGATGTGTTCAAGGACCGCAGGGAAGATGATACTTTGACTATAATGACAGTTTTCAAAGCATTTTGCAGTTTTGGCGTTTGCTAAAAGAAAAACATACTTTTGAATTCTCCGTGGGCTTTTAGGGGTTCACAGTTCATCGTACAATTATCAGGCTTCTTTTTTTTTTCTTCTTCTTCAAACTGTCTCTGCTCGTGTGACAGGTTACAGTTCCTCCTCAGGTGCTCTGAACATTCATAATAATCATAAATATTCCCGCTTGAAGGGTGCGTGACTCGCTCCAAAGTTCTCGCTCTGATTGCCCGCCGGCGTCTCCCCGCCTCCCGGTCGCTCCTGAACGCACCGTCCTGAGGCGTCCCATGATGCCGTGCAGGTTTCAGTGCTTGTTTAGCGTCTCGGCGCCTCTGCCTTCGCAAACAGAGCGTCGCCTCCAGGACGGAGCATCCGCTCCGCTCGCTTTGCTCAAACAGCTTGTGAAGCGCCGCCTCACTTCCTGTTCCATGACCTCTGCGCTCCGGAGGTCACATCCCACCGCTCGCCCCCTGTTGCTCCGTGTGTGTGTGTGTGTGTGTGTGTGTGTGTGTGTGTGTGTGTGTGTGTGTGTGTGTGTGTGTGTGTGTGTGTGAGAAGCGTGGTGTGATCACATGGATCAGGGCTGCGTCGCGTCAGGTAAATATTTGAGTTTTTATTTAACATCATACTATCTGGTTTGTGATCAAGAAGCAAAATAAACAATTAATATTCTGAGAAAAGATTGTGTGTGTATATTATCATAAAATACAAATGAACTCTGTTTTGTGAAAGTTATTTTATTTAGTTATTCATATTTTTGTAATTTCTAGACGTAATTATGAATCTGCAGATGGATAAAAGTTTGTTGCAGCACTTTAAATCCTTGAGTACACAAGTTCTACCTGGAAGCGTGTACTTGTACACCGTTAGAAACCGTTGCTGATGATGTAACAGTTATTATTGTGGATAAAGTTCAGAAGTATTATCAGCTAAAAGTATTAATGTTCAGCTCTTTGCTGCTTCTGGTACTACTTCACAGCACTTAGTAGATTGAGTACAACAGTATTTCATGTTCGTAAAAGTACAATATCTGTGAGATTTAGTGGTGTAGTACACTATAAAGTAGCAACAGAAAGTACAACTACCCCGACAAGTTACCAGGTGCTTTCCACCAGTTTAAACTAATATGTAGTGATATGTTCTCCTCACAAGGTCACATGACTAATACATGATGATGTCATAGTTTCACTGAAAGATCAGAGTTTAATGTTTTCAACACAAAATGAAAATAAACTGATTATTTGTGGAGAATACAATAAAGAAAATTAAAGAAATAGCAACATTTTAAGGTTCGTTGCACGTGATGCGTTTGAGGACCGTTGGAAAGACCAGAATGTTGTGTTTTATAAAAGGTGCAGTTTGGACTCAGAGGGTTGCTGGACCTCCGTCACGCTCTCTAACCACCGGACCGACCGCGGCAGAATACTTCACATTGTTTGCTAATCCTGACGCTACACACACACACACACACACACACACACACACACAGAGTCCATGAAGGTCAGTTTATGTTTAATGCATCGCAGTCTCACGTCATCGTGAATGAGCTGAAATAGTTTCAGATCTTCTGCTGCTTTCAAACATTTAAACTTATATTTTGGAAGTGACTTTAATTATTTATTAATCCTCAAAGTGTCGATCGACTAACTGATGACTTAACGGGTAGTTTTGTCTCAGCGACGTTATCGCTGCTTTTGTAAACGGGAACTGTGTGTGTGTGTGTGTGTGTGTGTCCCCGTGTGTGTCTCTCACTGTGTGTGTCTCTTTCCCTGTGTGTGTGTGTGTATGTGTTGTTGCATCACTCTGCTCGTGTTGAAGTGTTCACAGATTAAAGTTAATCCTCTCCTCGCGCTGATGTCAGAGCTTCTCCCTCACACCTCCGGCTGAGGCTGTCAGCGCCGCCCATTCTGCAAACAAGCTGTGTGTGCGCGTGTGTGCGCGTGTGTGCGTGTGTGTTCACATTTTTCATGTGAGCATCGGAGGGGAAATGATGCATCACGTCTGGAGGAGCGATAAAGCCAAGAGGGAAGAGGTGCAGAATGGATGATAGGGGGAAGAGGAGAAGAATGAAGAGGAAGAGGAGGAGGGGGAGGAGCCTCAGCCTCTAAACTCCTTCCACACTCTGCAGAAGCAGAGCCGTCGGTTATAGAGCGTTTTATTTTACGCCGTTTCATCGCTCTAAAAACTCCCGACTGTTCTCTTTCCTCGTTGAGAACCGGAACCTCAGGAACCTCTCCTGTACAACCCGCAGCTGTACTGTCGTACTGAGAGCCAGAGAGGACGAGCCTGAGAGCTGTCGCCCTCTCTGGCTCTCAGGACACTTCTGATTGAGTTAAAGTAACAGATCACTCGTTCAGTGAGATGGGATGTTTCTGCTCTTTGTTTCAAACACATTCCTCTTCGTCCTCCTCGTCCTTGTCCTCCTCGTCATCATCTTCGTCATTGTTGTCCACGTCCTCCTTTTCATCCTCTTTGTCTTTGTTTTCCTCATCCTCCTCCTCATTTTCCTCCTCCTCGTTATTGTTGTCCTTTTCTTCCTCGTTATCGTCATCCTCCCCATCATCCTCCTAATAATCAAATCTCATCGACGGTTCTGACTGAAATGTTGTCGGTTCGTCCTCTGAACGTCTCTCCAGACAGGAAGTAGCAACGCCTCAACTTTTAGAAGCTGAAGTTTTTATGTTACAAAGTGATGCTTTGATTTGTTGTTGTTTATCATACAACAAACACAACAACATTCCTCTCACAGGAGGTGGACCCACAAGAAGAATTAAAGGCGCACACATAAAAGTACACGCGCTTGTACTTCTACACAGTGTGTGTACTTTATACCAGTTGTTCATCCTCTCCATAAACCCAGTGCGTCGTCTTCCAGGTTCCCAGACCTCGTGGTCTGTGTCCAGGATCTCGTTAGACGTCTATTTCTGCTAACGCTAATGCTGCTAACATTAAAGCAGCTAATGCTAACGTCTCAGCTCGTTAGCGCCCGTCCTCTGGATGTCTTTGTGTGTGTGTGTGTGTGTGTGTGTGTGTGTGTGCATGCGTGCACTGCCTCAAGCCACAGAGGCGATTACCATGGCAACAGCCTATCTCATCTATGCCCCCCCCCCACTCTCTCTTTCTCCTCAGATAATGTTTCAGCACGTCGTGAGATCTTTCATTTATTTATTTGTTGGAGAGTCGGTCATTTTCAGCTGGAGGCTCAGAATCAGCTGCTGTAATGACGCGAACAAGGACAACCTCAATTAAAATTGATGGATGGATGGATGTGCAGGTGTTCCCTTCAGCTCGTCTCTGCTGGACTCTTTCGGTTTTACAGAATTCACCATGACATCTTTCACCACATAGTTTAATCTCATAGAAAACCCGATTGAGTGATACCTCCTGTCGCAGAGAAAATCACTCCCTTGTTCACTCATTCATTATTATTGATGACAAAAGAGTTCGTCCTCTGGGGATCTTGAGCGCAGTGTGGGGGTTGTCTCTTCTTCGGTGGTGCCATCTCTTCTTCGTGGGTGTCGTCTCTTCTTCGTTGGTGTTGTCTCTTCATGTTGGGTTATGGGTGTTCACCGTGTGCCCTGCTCTGTGTCTCACAGGCTTCCTCCTCTTCAAGGACTTCTGCATGAACGAGATCGACGAGGCCGTGCCGCAGCTCAAGTTCTACGAGGAAGTGAGTCCTCTGGATTAGACGGCAGATTACGGCTGTAATCCGGTTGCATGTGGCTCCCAGAAAGCGTTTGTTTGTGTGTTTGTTTTTGGATGACCTGGCGTGTCTTATCTCAGATTAAGGACTACGAGAAGCTGGACTCGGAGGAGGAAAGGTTGAGCCTCAGCCGGCAGATCTATGACGGCTACATCATGAAGGAGCTACTGTCCTGTTCACACGTGAGGCGTTCAGGGTCACGCGGGACATTCAGGAGGTGGAGAGGGGGGAGACATGTAGGGGGCATTTAGGGTCCGCTGGACATATGAGAGAGAGAGAGAGAGAGAGAGAGAGAGAGAGACTATGCAGGGAGGAAGTACACACAGAAAACAGAAGTGACATGTGGTGCAGCTTGTGTCTCTGCGTGTTTGAGATGACTCTTCCTCTTCCCTCCTCTTCGTCAGCCATTTTCTAAGAAGGCCGTGGACCATGTGCAGAGTCACCTGACGAAGAAGCAGGTTCCCCCGACCCTCTTCCAGGTAACCCTCACACACCTGACCCCACACACACCTGACCCCCTCACACACCTGACCGCTAACACTGACCCTGAAGTACTCGGAACACAACACATTCAATAATGTTGTTCTGGGAAATGAATATTACAGACTTCACACCCTCGACACATCTGAGGGTGTGAAGTACACACACACACACACACACACACACACACACACACACACACACACACACACACACACACACACACAACCGTTGCCTTGTTTTTACGCTCCACTTTTCTGACCTTTCGCCAAATGACTCGAGCAGATTTGTGGTTTTATGAACAAATGAAGGGAAGTTTGTAGAAACACTAAAAATAATCCATTTCCCTCAAAGTGAACGCTGACGCAGAACTAAAGCTTGTATCTTTGTTCTCTGTAAACACACCAAACTCCATTCATAAAACCAGTGATTTCAGCTCTCAGGCAGCAGGAGCCACCGGTGTGTCTGGTGGTGTCTTTGTGTTTTAATGAGTTAATTCAGATTCACTAAAGTCACAATACCACAAACTAACTCACAGCAGGAGAACAGCAGCTCCTGAGTCCTGAAAGGCTTAAATCACTGGTTTTATGAATGGAGTCTGGTGTGTTTACAGCCCCAGCGACCCCAGTCTTCGTACTCCCATGAATTCATACCAGAGCAACTGATGGGACAGCAAAACAACCTGCACAGCCTTACAAGAGCATATAAGTCCATTTTACATGTTTATAACACAATTCAACCATAAATATTAACATAAACCATAGTTTATGTTCCCAAGTTATGACGTTATGAAGATATACATTTTTAAATCCCTAGCTTGATGCTACACATGATTAGCACCTTTCTAGAAAGCTTACAACCTACAGAATCCACCAAAACCACCAAATAACTTGTGAGATAAAACCTCAGCAAGATATCCACCACAGCCAATGAATAAACTGACTCCGCCCCCCCATTGATGATGAAATGCCCCGCTGTGTCTTGTCCTGCAGCCGTACATCGTGGAGATCTGCGACAGCTTGAGGGGGAAGATCTTCCAGAAGTTTATCGAGAGGTGAGACCGGGGAGAAAGAGGATTGGCTGGGCATCTTCATTTTTATCACTAGATATTATTTATTCCTTCAGCATCTGTTCACCTGCGACAGGAAAGTCACCTTTTTGTTTTTAACCCTCTGTATTCTTCTACCATGCTGTCGTTTCTTCTTCTTCTTCTATTTCAGTGACAAATTTACTCGTTTTTGCCAGTGGAAGAACGTTGAGCTAAACATCCACGTGAGTAAAAGCTTTAAATCACTTAAAGTCACTTTAATGCTATGTTTTTGTATGTGTATATATGTATAAATGCATTCCATGAGTATAATGTTGGTGAATTTGTGCATTTGTTTTATTAATCTTTGTTTTCTAGTTAAAGCATATTTGGGTGCTTAGTTTTGGAACTCCATTTCCCAGAATGCTTTGCTTTATGTCGCCACACTCGCAGACTTTGAGACCATAAAGGGTCTGAGGGAATTACCCACAATGCATAGCGTTGAACACAGTTCAAGTTTTCCCTTTTTAAATAATTAACCTGGTCGGACCAATAAAAACTGTGTGTGTGTGTGTGTGTGTGTGTGTGTGTCCTCAGTTGACCATGAATGACTTCAGCGTGCATCGGATCATCGGGCGAGGCGGCTTCGGGGAGGTGTACGGCTGCAGGAAGGCTGACACGGGCAAGATGTGAGAGGCCTGGGATAATAAACATAAATATAATGTAAAAGCATGGGGGTCACTCAGGGGTCACGGCTCACGCTTGTGGTGGGATGCAGGTACGCCATGAAGTGTCTAGACAAGAAGAGGATCAAGATGAAGCAGGGAGAGACGCTGGCGCTCAACGAGAGGATCATGCTGTCGCTAGTCAGCACCGGGGTAAGGCTCGCTGTTTGTTTATTTGTTTACTGGCCATGCCCACTCACCTGTTTACTAGTCAGCAGCAGGAAGAGTAAGAACTCTAACACATTTCTACATCTAACGGTTGAGTTAAGAACCATGCTGTTGTTTCTTCTTCTTCTTCCTCCTCCTATTTGTTTTACTTCTTTTTCTCCTCCTTCATTCTCTTCCTCCTCTTCTAATCTTATTTTTCAGATCAGATAGTGCTTGTGTGTAGTATTTCTACTTCTTGTACTTGTACTACAGTAACGAGCGTCTCTCTGCAGGACTGCCCGTTCATCGTGTGCATGACGTACGCCTTCCACACGCCCGACAAGCTCTGCTTCATCCTGGACCTTATGAACGGTACGTAGACCCAGATCTAAACCCAGACTTCCCCAGAGAACCAAGAGGGTTCACCCCCCTCACATTGTGAGACCACTGAGTCACCGACAGCCACCGTGCTTCTGTTCTTTTAATAACCTCATTTAGGTACAATGAACTGTGATGAGGTCACACTGACGTGTGTGTGCGTATGGGTGTGTGTGTGTGCGCGCGCGCGCGTGTGTGTGTGTGTGTGTGTGTGTGTGTGTGTGTGTGTGTGTGTGTGTGTGTGTGTGTGTGTGTGTGTGTGTGTGTGTGTGTGTGTGTGTGTGTGTGTGTGTGTGTGTGTGTGTGCGTGTGTGTGTGCGTGTGTATGTATTTCCCTCCAGGTGGTGACCTCCACTACCACCTCTCTCAGCACGGCGTCTTCAGTGAAAAGGAGATGCGTTTCTACGCAGCTGAGATCATCCTGGGTCTGGAACACATGCACAACCGCTTCGTTGTCTACAGAGACCTCAAGGTCTGTGTGTGTGTGTGTGTGTTTGTGTGTGTGTGTCTGTACAGGATTAAGTCCTAAAACCCAGAAATGGTCGTTATTAATTCACTTCCTGTTTAGAAATCAGTTCTGTGATTAATGTCATCAATATTAAAGTATTAGTGCAGATTTAAATCTGAATTAACCACAAAGTAATGTTTGTTTTTTAAAACATGAGTTTTTAAAGTTTGACGTCTGCAGGGGGAACCTGAACAGGAAGGGGGGACACAAACAGGAAGTGAGACGGCATTAAAGGACGGACCAATATGTAGGAACATGTAATCTTTTAGCTTTGATAGGAAAGCGATTGTTTATTAATAATCATAGGACACATCGGCTCTGCTTCCTCATGACCTTCCTGCTTGTATGTCTGCAGCGCAAAGCATTGTGGGTAGTCTCTGGTTCTCCTCTCGCTCTTGTTTGGACCCGTCGCCATAACAACACACATATTTCAGCTGGAAGTCAGGGAACAGTTCGAGAGCTTCAGTAAACAGAGTAGGACGATGAGGGGGAGAGAGAGGGAAGGAAAGAGAGAGAGAGAGAGGGAGATGGAGAGACAGTCTGAGAGTGAGGGATGGACGGGGAGAGAGAGATGGATAGCGGGGGAGGGATGGATAGAGGGAGAGACAGTCTGAGAGGGAGAGAGATGTTTTTATGACAGGATGAAAACCAGAACATGTTTTTCTTTCTTGGTCCTCAGAGTTTTTCTCTCCTGGTGAAACGGAAATTGGAACTTAAGAATAAGTCTCCAACATTTTTCTCTCTCTTTCTTTCTCTCCCTCTCTCCCCCTTCCTCTCTCCCCTTTCAGCCAGCTAACATCCTGCTGGATGAACACGGTCATGTCCGTATCTCAGATCTCGGCCTGGCCTGCGACTTCTCCAAGAAAAAGCCCCACGCGAGTGTGTGAGTATCTAACCATGTGACTTCTAAACTACCAATCAGTGTTCGAACCAACAGGAGAGCTAGTGACGTCAGCAGCACTGCTAACAGAGAACCAACAGAAGGAGAGCTAGTGACGTCAGCAGCACTGCTAACAGAGAACCAACAGAAGGAGAGCTAGTGACGTCAGCAGCGCTGCTAACAGAGAACCAACAGGAGGAGAGCTAGTGACTTTAGCGGCACCACTAGCGAAGAACCAGTGGCTCTCCATCATTTAACATTAGGCTGAACGGGGCTTTTATTTTGAAGAAAGGTCTCGTTACTAACTAATGTTCTTTAGTTGAGTCTGAGCAACAAGAGAGAAATCAGCTGGAAGTTTAGATTCAAACAGGAACCGCTTCCGGTTTTCTGTCGTGAGTTTCACAATAAAAGCATCCTAGAATGAGCCGGAATTAGCAAATTCGATTTTTTAATGTTTTTGTCTATTAGTTGCACATTTCAAGTGACATTCATCAAAGTACTGGGATGATGAGGATGGAGGCCATGTGTTCCTCCTGCAGCATCGCTGTAATTTACCAGAAGCCGCTCTTCCTCCCAGAGCGGTGATAAACGTTATTACAAGAGAGGAGAGGGGGAGGAAGAGGAGGGGGAGTGGAGCCTCTTCCTCTCCGGTGTAACCCGATGTGACCCTGTAACGCGTGTTGTGTCTCTCAGGGGGACTCACGGCTACATGGCCCCGGAGGTCCTGCAGAAGGGGACGGCCTACGACAGCAGCGCCGACTGGTTCTCTCTAGGCTGTATGCTCTTCAAGCTGCTTCGAGGGTAAGTACTCCAGATCCTCTTCCTCCCCCTCTTCACTTCCTGTCTGCTCTCAACCCCTCCTCTTTGAATCCGCTCCACCGTCTTCTCTGTGGGCAGCCTGTTTGATCGTGTGTGTTGTTTGATCTGGAGTGTGTAAATGCCAGAGGTCCGGGCCCAGTAGGTCAGAAAGTGTGTGTGTGTGTGATGGTCGGCTTGAGTGACAGAGAAGAGTGTGTGTGTGTGAGATGGTCGGCTTGAATGGCAGAGAAGAGTGTGTGTGTGTGTGTGTGTGTGAGATGCCTCTCCATTGATGTTGTGCAGCGGTGTGTTTGAACACTGTGTGTGTGAAGGTCGGCGGCTGCAGAGTGAAAAAGTAAAAGTACATTTGGTCACATGTAGGGCTGCAACTAACGATTATTTTAATAATCGATTAATCGGTTGATTTTTTTTCGATTAATCGGATAAAAAATAATAATTTTGAAAGCAATAATTAAATAAACTAAACTGACTGCAAATTCACAGTCCAAAACATCTTAACAATATAAAATTTATCAAAAATAAAGAAATACAAATCAGAAAACTTAACAGAATTTGTTTGAACGTCAGAACTTGTTCTCTACACTCACAGACAAACACACACTCACAGAGATGAACACTCACAAACACACTCACATACTTACAGATGTACACACTTTATGCTCACAGATGTACACTTTCAGAACTTAGAGAACAAGAGATGAGAGTTCCAGAAGTAACCACTCAATGTATCAACGGATAATTTAAGGACTGCACTTTACCTAAACAAAGGTTGTTAATTAGAAATGGAGCTACAAATCCCTCAAGCACTTCCTCTGCATGAAGCCAGATTATATCGGACTGTTGAACGCAGGTCTGCGTTCTGTACCTCAGAGGAGATATTTACGCGTTGCTTCTCTCGAAGCCTACGCGGTATTTTAAAACGAAAACGTTATCTAACCCAACAAACACGGAGAATGAACGACGAGCTAGCGAGCTAACGACAACGGTTAGCCTAGCAGCTACGTTATTGTACACGCGACTATGCAGTGACATACAACGAGCAGCTGAATCTCCTGGACCTTCTGTCTGCCGCGCTGCGCGCTCCGCTCCACTCAAATGTTTTGTTCAATACTCAAACATTTCCGCAACCTATTAAGTCGCGTAATAATCGCGCGACACAACGAATCGATAATGAAATTCCTTGCCAACTTTTTTAATAATTGATTTTTATCTATTTTATCGATTCGTTGTTGCAGCCATAGTCACATGATCATGAAAATGTTTTCTAGTTCAAGTGACATATATATATATGTATGTATGTATGTATGTATGTATGTATGTATGTATGTGTGCGTGTGTATGTGTATATATATATGTGTGTGTATATATATATATATATATATATATATATATATATATATATATATATATATATATATATATATATATAAATGTATGTGTGTGTTGAATGTGCTCTAAAAATCTATCTAATCAAATCTAGAAGAATGAAATGTAATGTAATATTCTGTAAGATTAAATTTACGATAAAAACATCTAGAATGTCCACAAGTCAAAACCCTGTAAACATCGGCCTGCTCCTCTCATCTAGCCCCTCCCCCTCCTCTCATCAAGCTCCGCCCCTTCCTCTCATCTAGCATCCAGGAAGTTTACACTCAGGTTTATTGATTGGCGTCTCTTCCGTTTTTTAGCGATGGATCGTTTATTCCCAGTGTCTCTCGACTCCAGCTGAACAATTAGACTGAAGAAGATGATGTTAATGGGGGAGAAGCCTTCCTCCCCCATTAACATCATCTTCTTCAGCATTCTGAGCCTCACATTGGCCCCAGACGGCTTCTCTTAAAGAGACAGTACTGACGCTTTAGTGAGGTCGTACGAGGTGTTTCTTCGTCCGTATTGTACCCAACTAAAAGATTCTATATCTTCTTGCTATATTTAGACTGGTTCCACCTCTTGTCCTTGATGTCTGACGGGGAGCTGAAGTGTTTGTATCCACCAGACTCCATTCATTAAACCAGTGATTTAACCTGTCAGATCTCAGGAGCTGCTGCACTCCTGCTTCCTCCCTCTGTTAATGTGTCTGTGTTGTTGTGTGACTTTGGTGTTTGAAAGTTTAGTTCAGATTCACTGAAGTCTCTCAACTACACACACTTACCAACAGAAGGAGGCAGCAGCTCCTGAGATCTGAGGTCTTAGATCACTGTTTTCATCAATAAAGTCTGGTGTACTTGGGCGGGAAAAAAAAAGTTATTTTGTCATCAGTCTTGTCAGCATACGTACAAGTACATTTTATTTTTTACCATAAGGAGAAGCAGCGGTAAAATATTTGTTCTTTAATTTTTTTGTATTTCCCAAAATATGTATACTGCCAAGATAATTACAGAAAAGGAAAAACAAAAGAAATACCACACAACAAATGTTAATTTATTAGGAATGCTAGTGTTTATAGATTACTCATAATTTTAATTGTGTATTATAAAGTTAATTATGTATTGATACGTCTTTAATGTTCATGTATCTTTAAGGAGGTTCATATAATAATATAAATAATAATAATTGTAATAAACTCTCTCCATCTTCAGGCACAGCCCCTTCAGGCAGCACAAGACCAAAGACAAACACGAGATCGACCGCATGACGCTCACCATGGTAAGACACAGCCGCCACGCGTTCTCCCAGAATCCTTTGCTGCACGGTGATGGCGGCCCGTCCGGTGTTTACCGAGACGGATGTCTCTGCTCTTCTGGGCTCGTTCCCTCTCCGTGTGTTTTGACAGAAACGCGGCTCGGCTGGAGGAGTTCCAGCGCCGCTCACGTTAACCCGCAGACGCCGAGCGGCTTCTACTGCCCTTTAAAAAAAAAAGCCCTGCTCCTCTCTGGAAACAGAACCGTTAGGACTAGAAGTAGAGAACTAGGACACGTCTTTAATGCAGAAGAACTCGGTTATTATGACATAAATCATAGAAAATAAAGTTATCACCGTTGTTCCTCAGACATTTAGGAACATGTCTCTAATTACAGCTTGCAGAGATTCAAACCACAAACTGCAAGTCTGTATATAGACTTCTATACAACCAGAGGAGTCGCCCCCTGGTGGTCAGGAGAGAATGCAGCTTCAACACACACCTGCAGGTTGAGGTTTGATACCCTAAAAGCTGTAATTAGAGAGGAACATCATTGAGTAGAACGTAGGAGGTTCTATTGAGCGCTGCGTTGTCTGTTAGAGGAACTTTGTGCCGAGCCTTTTTTTCACGGGTCAGATTCAGCAGAACTCTCTGGATGAATGGCGTCCATTGAGCGCACCGCGCCGACCCATCTGCTCTCACCCACTCACACTGTGTGTGTGTGTGTGTGTGTGTTTGTGTGTGTGTGTGTGTGTGTGTGTGTGTGTGTGAGAGAGTGAGTGAACCGTAGAGAGCATTTCTCATCAGCACAGATTTTGCTCCTCGTCAGTGGAACACGTCCAAATGTCTGTGTCCGTTTTACGTGTTGCGTCAGGACACGAACACACACACACACAGGCTATTTGGTCGAGCAGGACCTTTCGACAGAGAGAGTCTGATCTTTCATATCACAATAAATCCAGATTAGAATTTTAATCCAGCCACTTAATCTGGTTCATCCCCTTAATCCTTGACAGGGAGGGAGGGAGGTAGGGAAAGAGAGATAGACAGAGGGAGGGAGGGAAAAAGAGAGGGAGAAAAAGGGAGTGAGGGAGGTTTGGCCTCGACCGGGCTAAAAATACTGCTCTATATGTCTTATTGTTTATTAAACATGATGAATGGTCTCACTCCATAAACACAAAGGAAGCAGACAGAGGCGAACGAGAGAACAGAAAGAGACGGATGGAACAAAGAGAGATAGAAAAACAGGTGTTAACCGTCACCGAGTAAATACAGTTCCATCCTACACGAGAACATGTGATCACGAGAGCTAGTAACGTTAGCAGCACCGCTAACGGACAACCATCAGGTTCACTTCGGTCACATGGTGATGCCTTCAGGCTGTGCTCAGTCAAATGAGAACTGACTGAAGGTAAATAACACTTAAATTAAAGGACTGTGATGATGTCACTCAGCAGAAGATGAATCACTTGATGACATCACTGCTGTGTTCCTTCCTTCAGCTCCTTCACTCTGTAACCTTCAGAGCTCCTCGGTCTGTGTTAAATGGAGCAAAATGTGAATGGAGTCAGGTTCACCTGAGGACGTGCATACAGAAAAGCCTAGGTTTGTCCCACGTTCTCACTCTTACCTCCTTGTTTCCTCCCTCCTTGTTTTCTCCCCCTCACAGAACGTGGAGCTGCCAGACTCCTTCACTGCAGAGCTCAAAGACCTGCTGGAGGGGCTTCTGCAGAGAGACGTATCTAAGAGGCTGGGCTGCCAGGGCCGAGGGTAACACACACACTCACACATAGACACACACACACACACACACACACACACACACAGACACACATACACACACACAGAGAGAGACATGCAAGCACACATGCACACAGACTCACTCGGACAGACTTGCTCACACTCAGACACACACGCACAAAGACACACACGCACAGTCATGAACATGAACGCGTGCAAACACACACTCACAGAATCACTCAGACATGCACACTCTCACACACAAACGCACTCACACGCTCCTCTGTGTGTGTCACGCTGCCCCCTGGTGTTGAGCTCCTCTAACAGCAGCTTCCTGTCTCAGGGCTCTGGAGGTGAAGGAGCATCAGTTCTTCAAAGGCATTGACTGGCAGCAGGTTTACTTGCAGAAGGTGAGCGCCACCACGACGACTGGAACTAACAAACAAACAAACATGTGTTTTATTGTTTCGGTCCAAACATTCATTTGCTGCCTATTATTTATTTTGTAAATAGATAAAATGTGCGCAGCTGATCTTTTCAACGGTGCTGTCCAGTCAAATTGTTGTGCCACACTTATTGGTTATTAGTTATTGGTTATTGATCATCGGGCGGCGACACGACTCTTGTGCGCTCCGTCTGCAGCTCGACACAGTTGCCATGGTTACCCCATCGCTGCCGTGGGACCGTGGCCTTGTTGTTCAAGCTCTCCTCCTTTTGTCGCTTCATCTTCCTCCTCCTCCTCCCCTCTGCAGTACTCTCCTCCTCTCATTCCTCCGCGGGGCGAGGTGAACGCCGCCGACGCCTTCGACATCGGCTCCTTCGACGAGGAGGACACGAAGGGCATCAAGGTAACGCCCAAAAGATAACGACTCCCCAAATATAATAATGTTCTTTATTGTCCCGGGAGGAGGAGGAGGAGCCGCTCAGCCAATCAGGAGTTGAACCCCAAAGACTCTGAGGGAATGAAACAATAAACCACAAGAACATAAACCAAACGGTGCCCAGGTGCATTGTGGGTGATTGGGTCGGTAAAAAGAAAATGGTTCCTGCAGGAAGCTGCGCTCTAAATTGTATTCTTTTTAAATACTTTAAGTTTTGTATTACGTCTTTAATTAAAGTGTTTGTATTATTTAATTGTTTTATTGTCATTTTTTTTTTAATCTAGATATTTTTTGTGGATTTTTTTATTTGTATATTTTTTATTAACTGAGCAGAGATGTGGCCCCGTGCCTCCTGATGGCACTAGAACCCTAACCATGCCTCCTGATGGCACTAGAACCCTAACCATGCCTCTTGATGGCACTAGAACCCTAACCTTCCCTCCTTGCATCCTGCAGCTGCTGGACAGCGACCAGGAGCTCTACAAGAACTTTCCTCTCGTAATATCGGAGCGCTGGCAGCAGGAAGTGGCGGAGACGGTCTACGAGGCCGTGAACTCGGACACGGACAAGAACGAGGCTCGCAAGAGAGCCAAGAACAAGCAGCTGGGCCACGAGGAGGGTGAGCACTTATGTTATGAGTATAGACCTAAAATAACGAGTGCTGCTTTGTTCGTGTTGAGGAAGTCCCAGATATCCATGGGAACCTGAACGAACCATCCCCCTGAGGGCCTGCTGCGTTCTCCGCGTCTCACAGACTCACCACAGCGGTGTGAACCCAGAATAAAACACTTCAGCTGTGATTTAATCTCAATAAACTGATGAAAGTAAAGCTGAAATAACTTCATAAAGATGTAGACTTGTAAAAAGTCTGAACTCCTGTTTTTAGAATTCTATTAACAAGACAATGAGCAGATAACTTTTAAAACGCTTGTTTTCTGAATGCAGTCTGGTTTGACCGACGCTATGCTAACGTTGCAGCTGCTCCATCAACAGGCAAAATGACATATGAGCATAAATATGGGTTATTGTTTATACACACACCAATCGCACATGCATCGATCCACATATAATTATAATATACATTTACACACACATTTATACTCCATATTTATACACACGCACGCGCACGTGTAAACACTTTGAAGACGCGGCGAGTTAAAATGTTTCTATTTGACATTGTGATGATGTCGTCTTTGCGTTGGGCGTGACAGCCTCATGACACAACTACACCTGCAGGACTGTTCTAACCGTGTGTGTGTATGTTTGTGCACAGACTACGCCTTCGGGAAGGACTGCATCATGCACGGCTACATGCTGAAGCTGGGGAACCCGTTCCTCACCCAGTGGCAGCGCCGCTACTTCTACCTATTCCCCAACCGGGTGGAGTGGAGAGGGGAGGGGGAGTCACGGGTGAGCTCTGTGTGTGTGTGTGTGTGTGTGTGTGTGTACACACTGCTGGAGGTTGGGGGGTTGTGTGTGTGAGACGCTTTCTTAACCCTGTAAGACCCGTTGTTGTAATATTACAACGTCACTTTTATCTCTTCAAAAAATACATTTGCAAAAACATTTTTTGAGGAAAGACTACATTTATATACTCAATGTGTCCTATTGTCTTGCTTTGCAAGACCATTGAATTGTAAATGTGTATGTAGGTCTGGCCAGAAGGCCTTGAACTCACTCTACCTGCAAACTTTCCTGGAAGCGCATCTCCTAGTTTCATTCAACTGGATATATCAACATTAAAGTAAATAAATTCCATGAAATATTTTTTGGGTGTTTGTTAGAGTATGTAGTTCATGTAAATACTAAGTTTTTGTGGAATTAATGCATCACATTAGATATTCAGCTTGTTATGTCATTGTTGTAATTTTACAACGTTGGGTCATAATGGTAGCTAAAATAGCATGCACCTCGCACACTACATGGAGACATTCCACTTCTCAAATCTTCAGAAACAGGATAAATACTTACAGAAATATGATGTATTTGATGAGTCACACTTTACAAAAGGGTTATTTGTTATAATTCTAAGTTTAGACCAGATTTGAATAATTATAAATGGGTTTAGGTAACCCTAACGCTACGTTATTTCTGTGATAAAGTCAACTTTTTTTATCTGGACTTAGTTCGTTTGCCCAAATATCTCTTTGTTACACAAGGCACATCATGTTTGTGGAATGATTTGGAGGATAGTTGTTCAGGGACAAGTGTAAATGTTTAGGAACCTGAGGGTTGCATGGATGGTGCATTGTTCAGGGAAAGGTGTAAATGTTCTGCCATGTGGGGATGTAAGAGTTCTGGGTGGGGTTGTGTTTTCCTTTTGGAAATGTAAGTAGAGAACCAATAGGCAGCCTGACAGTATTGTGTGCCATCAGTGTAATGTATTGCCTGAATAGGATTCATTTGCATTGGAATTAGTTATACTTAACCACCAACATGGTTGCACATTTCCTGGTGAATACAACAAGAGGACGCTGCAGACATTGCGTGAAAGGATATTCCAATACGCTCTGCAGGAAGTGCAATCTCCGCCTCTGCTTTTCAGAGGAAGGAACTGCTTTGGGACTACCATTGCAAGTAAACAAGGGACACGTATTCTTTATAGTTTTCTATAACATTTTATACAGTTTTTGTAATGTTTTTAAAAAATATTATGATTTATAAAAATATGGCCGTTGGGTGATTAAGGAAATGTACTGTTATAGTGCTATGTAAGCAATACACACTCCAAATTAACCAATAGTTGTTTTGTGCTTTTGTTCTGACAGTTTGAGAGCAAATGCTGAAATTCTGCTACCAACAAGGCCAAACGTTGCAATATTACGTTTCCCTAAAAACTTACAAAAACATTTTTTTTAATAAATCCTTCATTATCTGCATCAGAAGACTCTTACAACATCATCTGACTTTAAAAAAAGAGAAAAATTAGACATTATTTTTATGTTTGGGTCTTACAGGGTTAATGTCCCAGCGAGAGGTGTGTGTGTGTGTGAACATTGTCTGTCTGCGTGTGTGTGTGTCCTGTGTGTGAACGCTGTCTGTCTCTCTGTCCGTCCCGTTGTCACACCCGAAGGAGAACTGGCTCAGACATTTTAAAATGCAGAGAGACGGGGTGAGTGTCCTCACGAGGCCTTCCTCTGCCTCTTCCTCTCCCTCTTCCTCACCGACACGCTTTCCTTCAAGAAGCGATCACAAGCCACGCCGGTGCAAACAGGAAGTAGAATGTTATTACACTTAAAAACAAAGTTTACTAGATTCTGGATCCATAAAGTGGTTTCCTCTCTCGTCTCCTTGCCTCTCTCTCCTCGTAGCTCCCTGTTGTACAGCAGAGTGTTCATGCTTCTGTTCCTTTACAGTTTGTGTGAACGTCACAATAGTTGCGCAGAATAAATTAGGCGTTGACGAGAAGAGGAAAGCTTGAATAATAACTACTTCCTGTTTAAAGGGGGCGGAGCCAAGTGGGCGTGTCTAAAGGAAACCATGGCGATGTGTTAGTGTAGAGCTCGTAGTCCTCCTGCTGCAGACTCCGAGAGGAGCAGAGCATTCACGAAGCTGCGTTAACCCTTCGAACCCTGCAAGGCCTTCACGACATCATCATTTGGCTCCTCCCCTCGCTCATTCTCGGCCCCTACCCTTTTGTTTCTCAGCAAAACCTGCTGACGATGGAGCAGATCGTCACGGTGGAGGAGACGCAGATTAAAGACAAGAAGTGCATCCTGCTGCGCATCAAAGGAGGGAAGCAGTTTGTGCTGCAGTGTGAGGTACAAACACACACACACAAACTGACAAACACGCATGCACAAACACAGAGACGCACACAGGCAGACAGATGCACATACACACGTACACACACACAGACAAAGAGAGACACACGCAAACATGGACACACATGCAGACACACATACGTGCAGTGACACACAGACAAATGCACAGGCACACTGAGATCCCCTTCTCTGTGTTTGACCTCTGTGTGACCTTGTATGACCTTTGTGTCTGCAGAGCGACCCTGAGTTTGTGCAGTGGAAGAAGGAGCTGCTGGAGGCGTTCACTGAGGCCCAGAAGCTGCTGCGCCGGGCCCCCAAGGTCATCGGGAAGGGCCGGGCCGGCGTGGTGGAGCTCTCCAAACCACCACTCACACACCGCAACAGCAACGGCCTGTGAATGCACACACACACACACACACACACACACACACATACACGCAAACACACACACACACACACACACACTGCATCCCACCTCCCCCCTTCCTCATCAGCTTGCAGGACATTCGCCATGACGCCACACACACACACGCCTCGCAGTGCGTGAACCGCACACACGCGCACGCGCGCACACACTCGACCAATCATATGTGCGACATCGTTTCTTTGTGTGCGTCTGCCACGGGACCTTGCCAGTTGACAGAGAGGAGGAGACGTGAAGGACTTCTGCATGAATGTGACGAGGACAGAAAATGGCTCCTCCCCCCCACCACAATGGCTCCTCCCACCACAACCCTCCTCTAGCGGGGGATGTATTTCTGTGTTTGGAAAAAAACACAAAAGGAAGGACAACTCAAACAGAAAGAGGCTTCACCCCTTCCCCCCGCTACTGAAGTGCATAAAGTGCCAACATCAACGTTTACCTGAGTCACCTGGAGGGGAGGAGGGGGGGGGATCATTCCAGGAAGTAGACAGAGCCGCAGACTCTTTCCAGACCATGAAGACGACAACGGTGTAACTATTGTGTTTGACGGCTACACTTGCAGATACAGAAGAAGAAGAAGAGATGTGGGGGGAGGAGACTTTGAGTGTAAATACCCCCCCCTCGCTCTCTCTCTCTTTCTCTCTCTCTCTCTCTCTCTCGTGTTTTATTATCGGGGATGTCTCTGTTCGTCTTTCTGTCTCTGCTTTAGGAGAGGAGGAAAAGGATTGTTTTCCTGCTGGGGGTGTGTGGTTTGGTGGGATGGGTGTGGTTTAGTTGTGGGCGTGGTTTAGTGGGTGGGCGTGGTTACCTCAGTTTGTACACATAGAGGCCAGAAAAAAACCTCCATTTTTAAAGGGAAACAAATGTGCCGCCTTTTTTTTTTTTTAACGCGGAGGTCCGGTCAGCGTTGATGGGAAATGCAGTCCAGCGGTTCCCTCAGTTCCCCCCGCTAACAATGTCCTACATGTCCCAGGATGCATCACTTCGAGAGCCGATCGGGTTTTTAAAAACGCGCTACAAAGCATGTGCAGACCGGTACGACGCACCCGCACCGTAAGAACTACAAACCACATTTAGCTGTTAGCGATTAGCTGTTAGCGGTTAGCTATTAGTTGTCAGTCGCGCATGGCTGAATAACGCAGCGAGCGGAGATTTTTTGCATCACGATGCGTTCAAGCTTCGTTCCGTGAAAAAAAAAAAAAAAATGTTTTGGCTGAATTGAGATTAAGTGTGACGTCATCGCGGTGTGTTCAATGTCATCCTGTTAAATTATATACGCGAGTGAATCATGAGCTGTTTTTCTGTTTCGTTTCGGGTCAAACTTCACGTGAAAAGTGACCAACGTTTTCTTCAAGGAGCCTGAACGCTGCGCTCTGTGTTGTGTTGTGTTTTGCGTAAACAACAACAACCCCCCCCCCCCCCAGCCGAAGCAAATGCAAATGAAAAGTCCAGCGTTAAAGTTTAACTCACCAGAAGGCATTGTTGTGATCATCTCTGGATGTTTGAGGCATTTCAGGTGTTTTCTTCGTCTTCATGAAGGTTTTAATGTGTTTGTTTGTTTTTGCACTCGTCACCGCACCCTGCCTCATCCGCACCGCTTGAGTTGGCCTGCATTTCCCAGAATGCCTTTGGACCAACTCTGACGCTGAGTAGGGCTACGACTAATGATTATTTTGTATTGTTATTATTGTTGTTGATTAATCCGATAATGTGGAAGATAAAAAAACAGACGGAAGTTTTCCAATAACTTCTTTGTTTTCATTTTATTCTGGCGGAACTGCCAGATTAGTTTTTCTGCTTTCTGTCGCGGGTCACAATAAAAGCACCGAGTCGTCACGTCGTCGAAGCCGCGGCCTGAAAGTCGTTTGTTTGGAGTGATTTCTATCAGCGAGGAAACTTCTGTTTTTATCCGTCTGCTCCTAAATGTCTCTCAGTTTTTCAGATGAAGTCTTTCATTTTTTTCCGCGTCATTGCAGATACGCGGTCGTGTTCTAGACAAACAAACAAAACAAACAAGACGGATGGACAGAGTTCCTGTCGGCTGCGCTCTTTGATTTCAGGGTCTTGGTTTTCCGTACTTTCTTCGCAGCCTTTGAACCTGTCGGGGGAGAATCTATCGTCTTACAGAGAAACATTCTGTCGCCTCTCAAAGGCGTCTTTTATTTTTGTAAACCAAAATGGTTTTTATTGTCTTCATTGAGAGTTACGTTGTTGCACCTTTTAGCCCAAATGTGTTACTTAATAGTTGTTAAATGTGCCAAATAACTGTTGCTGAGCGAGGAACCAATGGGAAGCCTCCGTTCTTTTCTGTTCAACACACAAACACCGACGCGGCGGTGGAGGGTTCAAGAAACTGTGACCAAACATTGTGTGTGTGTGTGTGTGTGTGTGTGTGTGTGTGTGTGTGTGTGTGTGTGTGTGTGTGTGTGTGTGTGTGTGTGTGTGTGTGTGTGTGTGTGTGTGTGTGTGTGTGTGTGTGTGTGTGTGTGTGTGTGTGTGTGTGTGTGTGTGTGTGTGTGTGTGTGTGCGCGCGCGCGCTGCCACGTCTTCATGCCGTCTGGCCGTCACATCTCTGTACGCTCTTTTTATTTTGTTTTTTTATTATTTTAGTTTTTCAGCCGACACAGACACACACACACAAATTATCTGCTCAAACACAGGACAATTACAAAAACATTAAATAAATAAAAAAAATTTGAAAAAAGAATGGCTTATAGGAAGAAAACATAAATCTAAAAGATGAATTGAAAGTATATATAAATATATGTGTATATGAAACGATGCTCTAGGTTTATTTAAAGATGTAATGTAGAGGGAGCGAGCAGCGGTCGTGCCGGGAGGTTCTGGGTTCTCGTGTCGTGTTCGTGGTGAAGACTTCCGCTCAGATCTTGCACATAAAGACTTTAGATATTGTTCCTCGAGTTCCAGATGATTATTTTTGTTTAATAACGGACTCTTTGCTCTTTCATATTTATTGCGCGTGCGGAGAGAAGACGCCCCGACGGATACTACTGGCTTTCTGGGTTTGTTGTCGCCATCCAGGTCGTGATAATGCTGATTATATAAATGATGATTATTATTCCATGATGATGATGATGATGATGACGATGACTCTTTGTTTAGTTTTGTCTCCATGGTTTCATTTGGTTCCTGTTGGTTTGAGGCGCTCGGACTCGTGAAACGGTTCATGAATAAAAATCCTTTTTCCGTGTCGCTTCCTGTCACATGACTTTGTTTTCATGTCTCTAATATCATCATAATAATGTTTTATTAATGTCACAAAGTACTGCCCTGAAGTACACATTGTGGTACTTTACTGCTACTCTACATTATTACACCTTCATGTTCTCTGATCTGATAATAAATGTTGTAAAACTAGCAGAATATTAAGTCATAATTATCATACATTTCTATATATTATTCTGCTTAATGGGTGATTTTTACTTCCAATATGTCAAGTATATTTTGAACAAATGAAGTTTGGAGGTTATTTTCCCGTGAAGGAGACAATGACGTCATCTGGAGGGGCCGAGCAGCAGCTTCCTGTGAGGAGAGGACAAGGGCGGGGCTTCACGCCCGTAATTAACACTAATACTTTATTTATTCATCACATTTAAAATGTGTACTCTTAAACGTGTTACTGTATACTTCTATTACATTTAGTTAGTATTAGTTAAGTGTGTTCTGTTACAACTCATTCATAAAGGACATTGGAAGACCAGCAGAGCCTCAAAGCTAACAGAAGTCTCAGTTATCGCCTCAACACAAAGGGAAATATACACAACACAAAGTGATGAAGAACATCACTATGATGGTGATGAAGGTCAGTGGCATGAGTGTTAAGTCTGTTTAATAGTTTGTACGCAGACATTATTGATTAGTGATCTAGTCTGCCAGTATGGCTAGCTAGCTAAAAAGCTGGCTGGCGAGCCAGAATACTAGCGGTCACTACAGGAGGTCCTGAGACCGCCGCCTGTCACCTCAGTCGTCAGAAAACTGATCAGGTGACAGAAACTTTATAATATATTATAATAATTAATCATTTGTACCAGAAACATGTGAGCACTCTGCTCCTGACGCGCATCCATAGCACTTAAATGCAGGTAAATTATATATGAAACAAAAATCTGTACTTATTGAACAATAGTTTGAAAATATTAATATGATATATTATTATTAAACTATTTAAACAAATAAAAATAATTATGCTTAAAATGTTTTGTGTAAATGTGTTTTCCCTGATTTTCCATCATTCTCCTCCTCTTCTTCATCCTCTTACTCCTCTTCTTCTTTTTCCTCTTTCTACTCGTCTTCTTCCTCCCCCTCTTCCTCCTCCTCAGCTGCAGGTGTCAATCAAACTGGACAGCTGATGCTTTGCAGATCTGCACATGTGCACTTGTGTGGGGAACAGCCGGCGTCCATTACACACACACACACACACACACACACACACACACACACACACACACACACACACACACACACACACACACACACACACACATACATGGTGCTCTCTCCTTTTAATTCATCTATTAGAAATAAAAACAGCCTTACTGTCTGTTTGCTTCACTGTGAATGCCATAAACTTCTTCTTCGTTGGTATCATATCAAACAGACCCCCCCACCCTCTATTAATAGCCTCGTCCCGGCCTGTGATTGGCCGCAGACCCCCCTGTCACTCCGCTCTGACCGCAGCTCGTCCTCCGTGCCTCAGGCTTCGTGGTGCGTTTAAGTGTTTGTGGAACTTTCAGGACTTTTACTGGAACTTTCAGCCGTTTTTCGTTGTTTTGCAGGTACGTCACCAGTGTGTTCAGTGTGTAGAGACTTTTATATGATTATTTATGGATTATTAGAGGAGAGAGAGAGAGAAGTAGAGGGAGAGAGAGGGCGGGAGGGAGGTGGGGAGAAGAGAGGGGGTGAGAGAGAGTTTATAACTTCTCTCTCTCTCTCTCTCTCTCTCTCTCTCTCTCTCTCTCTCTCTCTCTCTCTCTCTATATATATATATATATATATATATATATATATATAGAAATGAAGTGAAGTGGCAGCAAAGTGTTTCTGGTCTCAGGTCTCAGATTGTTGTTTCATTCTTTATGTCGACATACAGATGAGATCATCAGATGAGAGCAGATAAAACAGAAAGAAATGACATCATGAGAGACATTAGATTTATTTTTAATATTCAATAACTAAAGGAAAAAAAGGACATAAATGAGTCTTTAATGGTGATTTTAAAGCGTCAGAACGGCAGATTATTGATGATAATAATCAGAGTTATTGTGTGTAATACTTGTCTTTAGTTCATTAATAGATTCTCATTAATATAAAATAATAACTGACTAGAAACAAACACAGACGTTGGTTTGTTGTTTTTGAGTTCTGAAATGAAAGAAGAGAAAAGATGTCCGCCTTCCTTCATGAGACAGAAACGATTAGTTTAGATGCAATATTCGAGCTTTGGTAAATATTGATTATGTGTCTGAAACGGTTAAATATCACCTGCAGATGAATCCTGTTTTCATGCTGCTAGTTTATAAATAACAAGGTTATGAGCTTAAACCTTCATGGAGCCTTTGTCTCCCCCTGGTGGCTGTGAGCAGACTTACACAAACTATCACCGAGTACTATAATATACTATAATACACGATTAGTACTATTTGACATCCGTGACTACAAGGAGACACTGCGAGCTGCTAGCTGCTCGCTTTAATCATATTCATCATCTGCTCATTGAATATGTCCTCAAAAACTCAAATAATGCTCCCAAATTTAATTTAAATGAATTGTCACCTGCTCTATACCAGACTGTGAAATAGTTCAGGGAAGAAAGGATCAGATTTTAAGGTCCTTTATTTTAGAAATAATATATTATTAAACCCCGAAGTTCAAATGAACGAAAGCTTTTGTAAGATTATTGTTTTCATTTAAAAAAAAATCATTTCAATTTTGCACTACTATCTTTTATATCTGCCAGATACGGGGTCAGATATTCAGATATAGAGCAGAGGAATTAGGAACATTAGTTCATTTTAACTTGACCCGGAGTAAAGAGACGAATTGAAAATGATAGATGACCAAGAATAGAGCTCTGGGGGACGCCACAGGGATTCATTGCACTTTGCCATTGCGATCATTATTGATATTGTGATCTTTTCAGCAATAAAAGTCTAACAATATAAATATATATAAATATATATATATATATATATATATATATATATATATATATATATATATATATATATATATATATATATAAATAAATAATATAATAACATCATAGAAGAAGCATCTGAATTTAGACAAACATCATGAAGGACCTTTAGAAGAGAAGTTTTGGGGCTTTAATGGAAAAAATGAAAGATATTAATCTGTATTCAATATAAAGTAAAAAGATGTTAAACAAGTTGGTTTTACAGAATAAATATATTTAATGTGAAACATTAAATGACAATTTATATAAATGGATCTTTATCGGTGATTTAACGAGTTTAAACAGGAGATTTATAGTCATATTTTCTAGTTATTGTGCAGATTAAAGAGTTAAATGGAGAGAAGTAATCTTCCTTTGTTACGCTTCAGAAATCCTCTCAGTTATCACACAAAAGAATCCCATAATACACAAATGAAAATGTGAAGTGCAACAAAGAAAAGCTGCTGACAGTGTGATGAGGATGTGATGGAGAATATGTCAACTTTGATCTGAAGGAACAAAATGTTTATTTTAAGATTTTACACTCTTCGTCATCTTCACTTTGAACTGTTGTTTCTCTTTTTGTCAGGTTGTTTGTCTTCCCCACACGCACACACTCACACACACACTCACAAACTCACACAAGCACACACACACACCGCCACTCTGACCTCACGTCTGGCTGTGACCCCGCCCCCCACCACTGAAGCCGCCTCCCACACACCATGGCGATGTCTTCACGCTTAAAACTGTGGGAGCAGAAGGGAGGTGCAGAGCTGCTGCATGCTGCGTATGTGTGTGTCTGTGTGTGTGTGTGTGTGTGTGTGTGTGTGTGTGTGTGTGTGCATTGATTACATGGTGAGTGGACCCTCCGTTCTAACCCTGAATCATCATCATCATCAGTTAGTCATGCTGCATGTTTAGCAAGTTGTAGCTTTTTAAAGCTGCATGACGCCACAAAGCCGCTTCAGAAGCTGTGTGTGTGTGTGTGTGTGTGTGTGTGTGTGTGTGTGTATGTGTGTGTGTGTGTGTGTGTGTGTGTGTGTGTGTATGTGTGTGTGTGTGTTCAATCAATAAGAAAAGTACTTTAAATATTGTGCTTTTACGTCATTGCGGTCAGGGCCAGATGAAGTACTTCTTTACTAATAGTACCAGTAAGATAATGTAATAATACTTCAATACAAGTTAAAGTTCAGAAATATATATATATATATATATATATATATATATATATATATATATATATATATATATATATATATATATATATATATATATACAGTTCAATGTATTTAAGTAGTGAATGATGTGTAGTAAAATTACACATTGTGCAGGAACACGTCTCCTGAAGAGTTAAAGTCACTACAGGAGCTTTCATACAGTGTTGTCTTGGCACCCCTGTGGACTAATGTGGTATATATATATATATATATATATATATATATATATATATATATATATATATATATATATATATATATATATATATATATATACTTTAACTCTTCATATATATATATATATATATATATATATATATATATATATATATATATATATATATATATATATATTAAAACATCTACAACATGCAAAAAAACAAATATTTTAAAACCTGCAAAACTATAATTGTAGAATTCCCGTGGTTATGTTTCCATTATTATATTCTCTTTGAATTCCTAAATATACATTGTGAGATGCAAGAGACAAGATTAATGAACCGTGACGTGCATGAATATGACTGCTGCATGTGGGCGGAGCGTGTGGGCGGGCTCCTCCTCCACTTTGACGTTGTCTCCTCCCCCAATCCACAGA
The DNA here is from genome assembly GCF_023055335.1 of Clinocottus analis. Taxonomy (NCBI): domain Eukaryota; kingdom Metazoa; phylum Chordata; class Actinopteri; order Perciformes; family Cottidae; genus Clinocottus; species Clinocottus analis. The sequence goes on along the minus strand of NW_027175854.1, from coordinate 14,770,081 downwards.
TAAAGGAGGAGAAGACGCCGGCGACCGTGGCCGAGCCTCCCGCGCCCCTATCGGCGCTGCCGGGCGGTTTCCTCAAGCAGCTGGTCCGAGACTCAGAGAAGGAAACCAAACAAAAGGAGCCGGAGGCTAAGGACGAGAAACCGGTGAGGCTTTGACACCGAGCTCCTTTTAACAGGAAGTGGAGGTTGGAGTCGTTTCCTGTCGGTTGTGAGGATGCTAAAAAAGCTCAACCTGTTGTTTGTACACACTAGTTGGGAAGCAGCATGGGAAGCAACATGTTAGTGAGCTCTAGCGGTGGACCTCCCAACAGAGCTAGGCTAGCATTCCCCGGTTTCCAGTCTTTATGCTAAGCTAAGCTAACTGCAACCCAGTCGCCAGAACTTTAGTTTCTTTGCATCGTATGTTAACATGTTTTTTTCCTTTGACTTGGCCACAAAGTGTTTCTCGAATAGTTATTTTCCCTGGTGTGTGTGTTTTTGTACCCACAATGCTTCACTCTGCAGCCCAACAAACTGAGCGACGACCTCGTGCAGCAGTTCCTCCTCCCGGATCAGACTCCTCCCATCCTCGAGGCGGAGATGTCCCTCCGGGCCGAGCAGCTCCTGAATGACAGCCGGCAGGCCCAGAGGCCCGTCTGCTCTCCGGAGACAGGAAGTAGCCCAGGGATCAGACAGGAAGTGACGCCGGGGACCAGACAGGAAGTGTCATTGAAGACCAGACAGGAAGTGGCATCGAAGACCAGACAGGAAGTGGCACCGGGGACCAGACAGGAAGTGGCATCGAAGACTAGACAGGAAGTGGCACCGGAGCCGCCACCGAAGCAGAAGAAACCGGAAGTGAAGCCAGAGAGGAGGAAAGAGAAGGAGAAAGAGAAGGAGAAAGAGAAAGAGAAGGAGAAAGAGAAGGAGAGCAGGAAGGAGGTGCAGGTAGAGAAGAGGAAAGAGATGGAGGAGAGGATGGAGCCGGAGGGCAAACAAGCAGAATCGAGTGTGACGGAGCGAAGGGAGGTTCGTCTGATCTTTATTAGTCATGGAATAATTATATATTTATTTTATTATTTTTCTTGAAAGAGTGCAAATATGCATATTTACCCCCAAAAATATATTCCTTAATTTTTCCCAGATAATAAAGACAATCCAACAATTATGCAATTCATATATTTAGATGTTCATTAGAATATATATTCGACAAATACATTAACATAAAGAAGCACAAATAAAATACGAACTCAACAAAAATTATGATTTTTATAATCTGTCGTATAGAAATTTACAGTTTTGGGATTAATGTTTTGTTTTTACGAACATTCCTGTCAAAATGTAACATTTTTACATTATATCTAATAATCTATGGAATAATACATTTAAAAATATATATATTTTGAATTTCAACCCAATTGTTTCGAAGTAAACATTTGATTCCACATCATAACTCACAACATGAATCCTGTGAACACTTATAAATATGTATTATATATATATATATATACTTAATAACTTCATGAAAATCTCACTTATTAATATTTCTGCTGGTTCTCAGGTGAGAGACGTTTGGTACGAAGCCGGAACGGTTTGGTTCGTCCACAAGGAAGGTTTTACCCTTGGTGAGTCATAACAAACTACACACACACACACACACACACACGCACACGCACGCACACGCACGCACGCACACGCACACACACGCACACACACACACACACACACACACACACACAATTTCTGTTCAGTTTGCATTAATCTTTTCTATTGTTTTCAAACACATTTTTCAACCTTAATTTTTAATTAAAACTTAATTTTTTGTGTTTTAGCTTTAGAATGGGATTATTTTTTAATATATATTTCAAGCTGTTTTTTATTATTATATTTTTTGCTTCTATTTTATTACATTTTATTGTTTCTCGTGCGTTTGAGAAACACTACCACTTCTGTCCACAGGGGTCGCCACAATCAACACAAAATATAAGTTAATTGTAGCTTTACATAAGTGAAGAATCTAAATACTATGAATAATGATGTCGTGGTTGTGAAATTATTGATCTCTGATTGGTCGGCATGAACTGGTTTTCAGCCACTCAGCTGAAGCCGGATGAAGGAACCCCAGAACTCCCAGAAGGCCGAGTGAGAGTGCGGCTGCAGACGGACGGGTCGCTGCACGACGTGACGCAGTATGAGATTGAGAAGGTAGCCCAGCTCCACGAGCTCCTCCTGAGGTTCTGGTTCGTTAGCTCTGCTGCACTGACGGCCTCCCTCTCCCCCCCCGCAGTGCAACCCAGCCGAGCTGGACCTGTGCGACGACCTGAGCGACCTGCAGAGCGTCAACGAGAGCAGCGTCCTGCACAACCTGACCCGCCGGGCGAGAGCCAACATGCCGCTGACGCACGCCGGACCCAACCTGGTCAGCCTGTGGCCGCCACTGCAGGCGCACAGCAAGGTGAGGTCACAGGGTCACTGGAACCGGTCACAGGGTCACTGGAACCGGTCACAGGGTCACAGGAACCAGCAAGATATCAACCACATTCCACTTTGGATAAATAATACTTGCTTGGTATGTGTTGGTGCAGCTGCTTGAGCAGAGCTCTTTTGTGGTGGAACTAGGGGCGTTCAAGGTCCAGGAAGAAAGTTAGGGCATTTTGGCTCTTAGCGGACCTACACCCACGGTACACGAAATCTGCACTAAATGAATTTCTTCTTCTTTTTCTTCTTCTTCTTCCAGACCCCGAGGTCTCGGCGAGGGGACTCGGTGTGGGAGGCCCCCCCCGCTCTGGCGGCGCTGGTGAAGCGGGTCTACGTGTCGATGGTCGGCACCAGGAGGGACCACAGTGTTTGTGCGTTGGGGCGCAGCGGGACCGGCAAGACGACCACGAGCCAGAGCTTTACCCTCGCTCTGCTGCGGCAGGCCGGCACCACGGGGGTCAAGATCAGTGGTGAGTTGTAACTCGTCGTTACATGTGTCTTTGTAGTTGTCTTGTGTCTCTTACAGTCATTACATGTGTCTTTGTAGTTCTTGCATGTCTCTTTGTAGTTATTTTGTGTCTCTGTGTAGTTGTTTTGTGTCTCTTTGTAGTCGTTACATGTGTCATTGTAATTATTTTGTCTGTAGTTATTTTGTGTCTTTTTTAATTATTTTGTGTGCAGTCGTTACAAGTTTCTTTGTGGTTATTTTGTGTCTCTCTAGTCCTTTTCTGTTTTTTTTTGTGGTTTTAGGGATATTTTGTAGCTGGTCTCTGATACTATTGGCCCCTGTTCCTGGTTGCCGGTGGCCCCGTTCAGTATTTGCTTCTGGCTTATTTAAGGCCCCCTGTGACTGTAGTTCTCCTCTCTGCCACCAGAGGAGCGCGTTCAGGCCATGTTCACCATCCTGAGGTCCTTCGGCTGCGTGAGCTCGCCGCACAGCGACGCCTCGTCTCGATTTGCCACCGTCTTCTCTCTGGACTTTAACCACGCCGGGCGGGCCGCCGCCGGACACCTGCAGGCACGACACACACACACACACACACACACACACACGTAAAAGTACTCATCTCATTTCTTCTTCTTCTTCTTCTCCTCCAGACGATGATGTTGGACAAATGGAAAGTGTGTCAGAAGACTCCGTCAGAAAGTAACTTCCTGGTTTTCTCTCAGATGTTGGCGGGAGTGAGCACAGAGATGAGGTCATTATGAACTTTTTAAAAATATATTTATGTTACTTAGACTTCCATGTTTAAGCTCTTTTTACTGCACTACATTTACTGGACAGAAAGAGTGACTTTGCCGATTCATATATGACATTAAAAGATACTCCAGAGAATGTTTTAGTTAAAAAAAAAAAGTATCAAAGTATAAAAGATTACCAAAAAATACTCAGAACTTAGATTCTTCTTCTTTGTCTACCTGAAGTACATTTCACACACGGTACTTCACTTCCTTCATCAGTGGTAATCTGCGTCTTGCATATGTTAAATATGTATTTGTTATAGTTATTAATACTTACCTCAGTGTTCTGACGCTCTCTCCTCATCACCCTCATCAGGACCGAGTTGCAGCTGCATCAAATTCCTGAGTCCAACACTTTCGGGATTGTTCATCCCACAAAGGTACAAGGCTCAAAAGCTGCTGCTGTCAACCAGTGTTGTTTTATCTCTAGTTTTGTAATTATTTTCATTACAAACAAAAAGTAAAAGACAGTTTTTAATTAAACATAACTCACGAGTTTAGTCGACTTGTCACATATTTACATTGTACATATGTATATATACACACACATATATATATATATATATATATATATATATATATATATATATATATATATATATATATATATATGTATAATGTGGATGGAGCTTTACAAAATGGAACAAAAGAATGTTTCTAAAGCATTTCTGAAGCGTTTCTGAAGCGTTTCTGAAGCGTTTCTGAAGCGGTGACTCAGCTGTTCCTCCTCTTCATGTGATGATGGATTTTGTGTGACAGCCCCCCCCCTCCGCCCCCCTGTCCATCACTGCGTTCTGTCATCTGATAGGTCGAGGAGAAACAGCGTGCGTCCGTCGCCTTCGCCAAGCTGCTGGCAGCCATGGAAACGCTGGGCTTCTCCGCTGGCGAGCAGAAGGCGATATGGCACGTTCTGGCTGGTATTTACCATCTGGGAGCCGCAGGCGCCTGCAGAGGTAACGCTCACACACTGTTAGAACACACACAGACACACACAGACACACACACACACACACACACACATGTTAGTCTTGCTGTCCTGGTGGGGACCAGCGGTCTCGTAATTCGTTCCGGGGTCCGAACACTAAGCCGATGTTCTCATAAATAAACATTAACAAATGCATTTATAGTACAATTATGTCAAAGAAAATGTAAAAAAAAATAAAAAAAAATATTAATTACATGTTTTTTCATTATTTTTCATTGTCATTTAATTACTATAATAGATTTTACAATTTTTTTTTAATTGTCAAAAGATTAAATTGCTGAATAGCTTTTGTCTTTTGTTTTTACTGTGCAGATTTGTTAAAATCACACCTGTAAAAGACACTAACTTGTAAAAAACACTAACTTGTAAAAAAAACAAAACTGTAAAAAACACTAACTTGTAAAAAAAACCTGTAAAAAAACACCTGTAAAAACACTAACCTGTAATAAAAAAACACCTGTAAAAAACACTAACCTGTAAAAAAAAACTGTAAAAAACACTAACCTGTAAAAAAAAAAAACACCTGTAAAAAACACTAAGCTGTAAGAAAACTGTAAAAAACACTGACCTGTAAAAAAACAAAACTGTAAAAAAAACAACACTACTACCTCTCGTCCCTCAGTGGGCAGGAGGCAGTTCGTGAACTTCGATAGCGCTCAGGTGGCCAGCAGCGTCCTCGGCTGCGAGGGAGAAGATCTGCACACCGCCGTCTTCAAGCACCACCTGCGGCAGCTGCTGCAGAGAGCCACCGGGGGCAGCAGAGAGCGGACGGCCGAGTCGGAGGAGGGTGAGACACCCACTCACATACACACACACACACACACACACACACACACACACACACACACACACACACACACACAAAGTGAATGCTAATGCTTACTATCGACACCTGTTATAGTTCTTCATTCTGGTCTGCAGGGCCCAGACTGACGGCGGCTCAGTGCGTGGAGGGGATGGCGGCCGGCCTCTACGAGGAGCTCTTCACCTCCATCGTGTCTTTGATCAACAGGTAGCAGGTCAAACCGGCTCTTCAGGCTGAAGCCAGGACAGGGTTTTCTCTCCCAGATGACGGTTGCCGTTTGAAACCCTTTTCTTGATTTAGATAAAGTGCTTTTATCAAATTAACAAAGTTCTCAATTGCTCTTAAAAATCACTTATTTCCGACACATAGGGCTTTAAAATCTGTTTTTCAATTTTTTATTGGTTCTTTTTTTAACTTTTTATTTTGCGTTTTCAACACATCAGAGCCATCTTTCCCGTTTAAATAAATAAACATAACAAAATAAATAGTAGATAATTAAAAACAGTATCAATGGTTTAATGTGAGTATAAATGCTAACCTTTAGTTAAAGTTTAGTTTCCAGATCATAAACACAACGTGATGACTCCCAACACAAACACATTTGTGACAGGTCTAAGTGTTCCTCTCAGCTGGTTGTTTTCTACATTAATCAATATTTCATTTATTGGCCACGTTTCCAGCGACCGAGTGACGTGTCACTCTGATATTTGTTGTTTTCCTTCCAGAAGCGACTCATAGCGGCCACCTGTTGTTGTTGTGTTGTTCTCTCGCTTCTGTGACCATGTGACCGGCTGGTAGCGCATGTACACGGCTTCCTGTTTACGGTGCGTTGTGGGGACCGTGTGTGCGCAGGGCCCTGAGCAGTCCTCAGCTGACGCTGGCCTCGGTGATGGTGGTGGATGCGCCGGGCCTCAGGAACCCGCGGCACGCCGGGGAGGAGCGCGCCGCCGACTGGTCCGAGCTCTGCCACAACTACCTGCAGGAGCGCCTGCTGGAACAGTACCACACACACACCTTCACACACACACGCCAGAGATACACACAGGTAGGCCGACGCACACACATATAATGTATAAATCTAAAAAAGATAATCATACTTTATATTTCTTTTTAGTTAATGGTTTGTGCAGCATCTTGTTTTCTGTCCTTTATTGTAATTATGGTCTTTTATTCAGTTTGAGATGATTAATGAGCAGTAATGAGTGCGTTGCGTCGCAGGAGAAGATCCCGGTGGAGGTGGAGAGTCCAGAGAATAGTCCGGCTGACGTGGTGTCGGCCATCGACCAGCCGCCTCCACAGGTACGTCACAACCCTCTGTACAGCATGACCTTCAGCTAGATGTCGTGAAGGTGAAGGTCAATCGTCCTGAGCGATGGAACTATTGAGTCTCTTCTTCACTTCCTTTGTAGTATTGGTGGAAAGTACAACATGATAAACAACTTATACGTGTATATGTACACACTTTATCCCCTGAGAAGATACATACAGGAAAACAATGTTTCTTTCTCTTCAGAACAGAACTTGAGTGCAATTTAAGCTTGAAAAACACATTGAGTGTGTGTGTGTGTGTGTGTGTGTGTGTGTGTGTGTGTGTGTGTGTGTGTGTGTGTGTGTGTGTGTGTGTTGAAGGTCCGTGCGGCAGATGGAGACCCCAGAGGTCTGCTGTGGGTTCTGGATGAGGAGATGATGACACCAGCCGCCAGTGAGAACAGCACCCTGGAGAGAGTCTGCCAGTACTACAGCGACACTGGTACTGCAACACCTCCCAGTGTGTGTCTGTGTGTGTGTGTGTGTGTGTGTGTGTGTGTGTGTGTGATGATGAAGTGCTCACGATGTTGTGTGTGTCTGTGCAGTGCGTCAGTGCGAGCAGCCGCTGCAGTGTGAGGTGAGCCACCTGACGGGCTGCGACCCGGTCCGCTACGACCTGAGCGGGTGGACCGGTCTGATCCGGATCAACCCGTCGGCCCTGAACGCCACCTGCGTGCTCCAGAACTCCACAATGTGAGTCCGGTGCACGTCCCGCAGCACCGATAGCACTTCCTTGTGTACTCCCTCGTGACTCTTCTCGTCTTTGTCAGAGCGGAGGTGAAGGCCATGTTCACCCCTAAGATCTCGCTGCCCCCGCTGTGCCGCGGCCTCGGCGGCCTGGAGGGCGGCAGCCAGCGCTCGCTCCAGAGGAACGGCACCATCCGGAAAACCTTGAGCGGCGGCATGGCGGCCGTGCGGCGGCACTCGCAGAGCATCGCCGTGAAGCTGCAGGCGGTGAGTAGAGTACAGTGTTCGATGCCGGGGGTTCAACCTCCGACCTGCTGGGTTCAGTGTACCCTGAGAGAGACCATAACATATTGCAGCATTATTTCCTGGTGCCAGAGGAGGAGTTTGAAAGATAAAAGGAAGAGGAAGTGTTCAGGACCGTGTGTCTGCATGGAAAACCTGGAACAGTCATGACATTTTAGAAATTGTGTGGTCAAAGTCCTGTAAGGTGTTTATGATGTTGTTTACACTGAGTTTTAAATAATGAATATTCTTTTTTTTTTTTAAAAAGGCTCAAAATATAAGCAGGCATACATACAGGCATCTATATAAACGTTTATTCTTTTAGTCAAACTATTGTCTCTCTTTCATTTGTGTCATTTAAGGTTTACTGTATGCTTTGAATCCTCATTGTTAGTTTAAATACTACATTTGATCACTTTTTACTGTTTACACACAGATTTCATTACATGTTTGCTCATGGACATTTGATTAAAAGTCATGGAAATTTAGTTAAAAGTCAAGGCAATTTGGTTAAAAGTCTCGAGAATTTGGTGAAAAGTTATTGAACAGTCATGGAAATCCATTGGTCAGAATGTGCATTAACCGTGTCTCTGGTTTCTGTCTCTCTGTTGCCGCCCTGCAGGACGCCCTGGTGAACTTGATCCGGCGAGCGCGGCCGGTGTTCCTGCAGTGTGTGAGCGCCAAGACGGACGGCGGCGGAGGGTTCGACGTGGCGGCGCTCAGAGTCCAGCTGCACTCCACGCAGATCCTGTCGGCGCTGCAGCTCCACCGCACAGGTCGTCTTTTTACTCTGACCTTTACTGTGACCTTCATAACCGTTACTATGACCTCTACTTTAGCCCTCGCCTGGGGGCGGTTGTAGCTCAGGGGGATGAGTGGTCGTCCCGTTACTGTAAGCCGGCACCACAAGCCGGCTCGATCCCCAGTCCCCCCACAGTTCACACGCTCTTGTAAATACAAATAGTTGTTTTAGTTCCAGATGCAGATTGTTTCTAGAGCGTTGAAGTGTGTTAATGTTCTGTGTTTCTCTCTCAGGTTATCCAGAGCACATGACCTTAAGTGACTTCCGGTGTCACTTCCAGGCGCTGTCGCCTCCCATCATGAAGCGCTACGCTTCCATGTTTGTCAGCCACGACGAGCGAAAGGTCAGAGGTCGCAGGAGCAGCAGCTCACGTCGACGCTATGTCTCGATCTTAACAAACGATGTTCCTCTGTGTCCGTCAGGCGGTGGAGGAGCTGCTGGTGGAGTTGGACCTGGACCGGAGGAGCATCGCTGTGGGCGGCAGCAGGGTGAGGACTCCCCTGAACCCGCACGGCTGCGTCCGGCCGGCCGTGAACCCGTCTCATGGATCTTCTTCCTGTTTCCTCAGGTGTTCATGAAGCGAGGCGTGCTGCGCTACCTGGAGCAGCAGAGGGACCAGCAAGTCACCGGCTGGTTGGTCCAGCTGCAGGCCGCCTGCATGGCCCACCTGGCCCGCCAGAAGTACCGCAAGCTTAAGGTCAGTGTCTTCATGTCTTAAAGCTGCATTCTCTCTCCTGACCACCAGGGGAAAACTGTGTGTGTGTGTTTGTGTCTCCAGGTGCAGCAGATGGCGGTCAGCTGTCTGCAGAGTAACCTCCGTGCTCTCCGGGTCGTGTCTCAGTGGAGTTGGTGGAAACTTTTCTGCAGAGTTCGTCCTCAGCTCGATGTCAACATGGACAACGAACGTCTCCGTGCTAAAGAGGTACACACACCGACACACTGCACGTGAACACACGACGCGTGCACACATGCACACACACACGCGCACACACACACACACACACACACACACACACACACACATACCGGCTGTCTGTTTTTAAAGATACGGGGTTCTGAGACTCTACAGAATAAACTAGTTATAACATTAAAATTAATTGTTTTTCTTCTTCTTCTTCTTCTTCTTCTTCTTCTTCTTCTTCTTCTTCTTCTTCTTCTTCTTCTTCTTCTCTTTTCTCAGGATGAGATATCGGCTTTGAGACGACGTCTGCAGAAATCAGAGAGGGAGAGAAACGAGCTGAGGCAGACTGCAGACGTCCTGGAGACCAAGGTGTGTGCAGCAACACACACACACGCACGCGCACGCACACACACACACACACGCACACACACACTCTCACACACACACACACATACAGGGAAACACTGTTTCTTTCTTCTATTCAGAACAGAACTACAGCGCAATTTATGCTCAACAACACATTGAACTGAGTGTGTGTGTGTGTGTGTGTGTGTGTGTGTGTGTGTGTGTGTGTGTGTGTGTGTGTGTGTGTGTGTGTGGGTGTGTGTGTGTGTGTGTGTGTAGGTTACGGCTGTGACCTCTGAGCTTAGCGATGAGCGTTTCCGTGGTGATGCGGTGGGTCAGGCTCTGGATGTGGAGCGAGCCGAGAGGACCCGACTCAGCCGGGAGAACAAAGACCTGCAGGTAAGACCTGGAGGAGAGGGTTCAGGAGTCTTTAAGACCTGGAGGAGAGGGTTCAGGAGTCTTTAAGACCTGGAGGAGAGGGTTCAGGAGTCTTTAAGACCTGGAGGAGAGGGTTCAGGACTCTTTAAGACCTTCTGGGTTCATTGTGTTGCTTCTCTTCTCAGGCTCGTCTGGACCAGAGTAAAGTCTCCATGGACGCTCTGGAGAAGCAGCTGGAGGACGGGAAGCAGAACGCTCAGATGGAGAAGGTTCAGCGAGGACCGGCCTCAGGTAAAGACCAGGAGGTGGCAGCGTGTTTGGAAGACCAGGTCCACCAGGAAGAGAAATACTTTGTGATGGCATAAAAAGTCTGAATCTCAAAGGTTTTGCTGAGTATCTCAAAATAATGACTTTGTATCTCAAAATATTGACTTAAAATCTCAAAATAATGACGTAATATCTAAAAATATTTACTAAGTATCTCAACATATTGACTCAATAACTCAAAATAATGTCTTAGTATCTCAAAATAATGACTTAATATCTCAAATCAATGACTTGAAGTTGGTTCCAGGATCTCTGTCCCAGTGGTAGAAATGAACTCACATTGTTGAGCAACATAAAATATATTTTCTACTGCAGGCCATTATACTTCTGCAGTTGCCACGGGTTACAAGGACAGATTGTGGAGCGGCTCAGCTGTTATGAGAATATAAAAATTCTGATTTTGTGAGAAAGATGTGCCTCATGCAAGGACTTGTGACAAAAAAGGAAAATCTGGTTTCAGATGTGTAAAATCCTTTGAACATGAAGCCATCTGACAGGTGATGGTTACACAATCACTGGGATGGTTACGCAAGAAAAGATTTTCTGCACACGTGTGAATTCTTGTAGTGGGAAAAGACTAATGAGTAATAACACTAATAACTGTGATCAATCCTCTGAGAGCAGAATAAAAACATATCTGTATCTTCTATGTGAAGACTCACCTGAGTAACGATCTAGATATTAACACCTGTCAGGTGGATGGACCGTCACACAGCAGCTGCTGTGCTCACTGACACGATTATTAACACATTCACACACTCACACACTCACACACTCACACAGAACAAAAAGCCTTTTATTTATTTCACCTCCTACAAAATAGGATTTTATTTCAGTGTAAAATCCCAAATATCTTCTTCAGCATAAGTTCATTTCCAAATATATGAAACCAAAGAGTTAAAACTTTACAACTTCTAATCTCACTGTCAAACTTACTTACTGATACTTACTGGATAACTACTGGATACTTAGTGGATACTTAACTGGATACTTACTAGCAGCAGAATTTCACTAAGGGGATTAATGAAGAATTACTTTCTTTTTTATTTTATTAACTTAATACCTACTAGATACTTACTGGATACTTACTAGATACTCACTGGAGACTTACTAGATACTTACTAGATACTTACTAGACACTTACTGGATACTTACTAGATACTTACTGGATACTTACTAGACACTTACTGGATACTTACTAGACACTTACTGGATACTTACTAGACACTTATACTGGATACTTACTAGATACTCACTGGAGACTTACTAGATACTTACTGGATACTTACTAGATACTCACTGGAGACTTACTAGATACTTACTAGATACTTACTAGACACTTACTGGATACTTACTAGACACTTACTGGATACTTACTAGATACTTACTGGATACTTACTAGACACTTACTGGATACTTACTAGACACTTATACTGGATACTTACTGGATACTTACTAGATACTTACTGGATACTTACTAGACACTTATTGGATACTTATTAGATACTTACTGGATACTTATTAGATATTTAATGGATACTTACTAGATACTTACTGGATACTTACTAGATACTTACTGGATACTTACTGGATACTTACTAGATACTTACTGGATACTTACTAGATACTTACTGGATACTCACTGGATACTTACTAGATACTTACTGGATACTTACTAGATACTTACTGGATACTCACTGGATACTTACTAGATACTAGATACTTACTGGATACTTACTAAATACTTACTAGATACTCACTGGATACTCACTGGATATTTACTAGATACTTACTAGATACTTACTGGATACTTACTAGATACTTACTGGATACTCACTGGATACTTACTAGATACTTACTAGATACTTACTGGATACTCACTGGATACTTACTAGATACTTACTGGATACTTACTAGATACTTACTGGATACTTACTAGATACTTGATGTTCACTGCATTACTACTAGATACTTCCTGAGTGTTTACCTGATATTAAACCCGTCTCCCCTCTCAGACAGCGAGCTGGCCATGCAGCTGGAGTGCTGCCAGACGGAGGTGGAGTTCGTCCGCAGACGCCTCAAACAGACGGAAGAAAAACTGGAGACGGAGAAAGAGAGCCGGCAGCAGCTCGACGCCAAGGTGAGCCGGGACACGTGCACGTGCACGGCTGATGGGAGATTAAATGTCTGGAGGTAATAACACTGTGTGTGTGTGTGTGTGTCTGTGTGTGTGTGTGTGTGTGTGTGTGTGTGTGTAGGTGGCCACTCTGCAGGCCCAGCTGGAGCAGTCCAGGCGGAGTGTCACGGAACTGAAGCGTCACTGTCGCCGTGTGACCTCTGACCTCCAGGACGCCCGCGTCCTCACCGACAGCCTGCAGAGCCGCATGCACGAGCTGGACCGCAAGCAGAGGAGGTGTGTGTGTGTGTGTGTGTATGTGTGTGTGTGTGTGTGTGTGTGTGTGTACATCCGCCTGTGTTTGTGCGTTCTTCTGTTGGTCTTCATCACAGGACTAACCGTCCGCTAAAGGTGTTCTGTTTAAATGAGACATTATTTACTGGTAAATGGTCTCTTTCTGGTTTATTTGTGTCTCTTTGTAGTTGTTTTGTGTCTCTTTGTAGTTGTTTTGTGTCTCTTTGTACTTTATTTGTATCTCTTTGTAGTTGTTTTGAAGAAAAAGATCTGAATAAAACCCGTTGTGCAGCGTTTTAAAACATTGTTCTGCTGTTTCTCTCTCTGTGTGTCATGTGTGTGTAATGTGTGTGTTATGTGTGTGTCATAATGTGTGTGTACAGGTTTGACAGCGAGCTGACTCAGGCTCTGGAGGAAGCCGACAGCGAGAGAGAGCAGAAGGACAAAGCCTCGCAGGAGAGCTCGGCTCTGGGAGCTGAAGTATACGGCCTGCGCCGCAACCTGCAGGTGAGTTTCATCTACCGGTGAACAAAACCCACGAAGAAGAACCACGCTGACACGTCTCCAATGTGTGTGTGTGTGTATGTGTGTGTATGTGTGTGTGTGTGTGTGTGCAGGAGAGCCAGGTGGAGGTGGCTCGCCTGCAGAAGCAGAAGGACGAGCTGTGCGCTCAGATCCGTGACCTCAGCCTGCCGGTCGACCTCGCCTCTGATTCGCTGCCCGACCTCAAGAAGCAGCTCCGCCTCCTGGAGGGCGTGGCCTGCGAGAGAGAACAGGAAGTGAACGCGCTCAACGGAACCATCCAGCAGCAACAGCAGGTGACCCACCTCCTCTTCCTCTCACTCTTGTTCCTCTTCCTCCTCCCTCCTTTTCCTCTCACTCTAGTTCCTCTTCCCCTCCTCTTCCTCTCCTCTTCCTCTAACCTCTCTTCCTCTCCCTCTTCCTTCCTCTGGTAGATCCACATGCGCTTTGAGATGGAGATGGAGAGGATGAAGCAGATGCAGCAGAAAGAGTTGGAGGACAAAGAGGAAGAGCTGGAGGACGTCCACAAGTCCTCTCAGAGACGAGTACGTAGCGTGGCTGCATGAGGGCACAGCCACTCATTCATTCATACATTCATATAGTCATTAGGGCAGGGCAAAGTTGAAAAAAATGAATCGAATTAATGGTGTGAATTAATAAATGAAATAATCCCATGATTTTCCTGCAATTAATCGCATTATGCGCCAAATTCAACAATGAAGTAAAAACTATGTGTATTGCAGCTTTTATTCTAAAGTAATGTTACCAGAACAATATAACAGCACTCTGGAGCAACAAGAAGTTAACATACATACATATATAGTTTATAAATATATATATATATATATATATATATATTTTTTGAACAGGTACTGTTAGTAGTAAGGGTCCCTATGAGGGACAAACCACTCCTTCTTTGGTCCATGTTCAGTCTGTTGCTGACCTTCAAGATGTTAAAGACCAGCAACTGATTCACTTCATACAAAAGCAATAAATGCTTTTCATGTTTTCAGTTCAGTTTTTCTTCCTCAGTGAGAAAAGTCCAGTCTGTGTTGTCTTGAACAAGTGCACTGACGTCTGTTGAATGAGGTGGAGATGTGAAGGACAGCTGACAGGTATCAGCGGCGGCTTTGCACATGCGCCATTAATGTTCAATCTGGATCCTCTGAGTTTGCAGAGCGAGCTGCCGGCGACGCCGGTGAAGCTTTGAGAGGCGACTCGCTCGCGCGGCGCTCCTTGAGCACAGAAACTACAGAATACGTGCTTTCGCGTCTGACGCTCAAGTCGGCAAATGGTCCGGTAATGCTACGGAAGCCCAAGGGCGGAAGTAAATTATTGCCTTCAAAGTAAAAGCCCCAAAATTTTTATTTTTATTTTTTAAATAAAAAAATGCAGTTAACGCATGATCAATTAATTAACGCCGTGAATTGATTGAAAAGTTAACACGATATTAACGCGTTAACGTGCCCAGCCCATACATTCAATCATATATTCAGTCATTCACACGTTCATTCATTCATATTTTCATGCAGTCATTAAATATATATATATATATTCATTCATATCATAATTAATTCACACATTCATATATTCATACGTTCATATTCACACATTAATTTCTCAACTACACAAAACAGTACACTTGTGAAGTACTTGTACCTGAGGATTTTCAGCTTTAGTTACTTTTTAAAAACACGTTTACTCACAAAATTCAACAATCTAAAGGAAATAAAATTACAACTGTTTCAACATCTTTTTGTTATCATTTAATGGAACTGCATATTAAATCTGTTTTTATTGTAAATACACAATGTGTTCATATACCCACAACATAACCATAAACTTTAACTAAACAACATAAACTATATAACATAACTATAAACTATAATTAAACAACATAAACTATATCATAACTATAAACATTAACTACACAACAAGATAATAAACTGAGATTATTTTGCTTTTTGTTGTTCAGGAGTTTGAACTTTACACATTGAGACCTGAAACATTCTGCGATCATAAAGAATAAAAACCATCAGGATGAATTTTCCATCACTCTTTGTGTATTTTGTGTAGTTTGTGTAGTTAGTGTGCAGATCTTTTCTGAAACGTCCTTCCTCGAATAAAAGAAGGAAAAAAATGTTTTCACCGAATGATGCACTTAGTTATTTATCTTTTTTATGTTATGTAACCGACATCACCGCTCTGCAGACACACACACACACACACACACACACACACGCACATACTCACACACACACGCTCCTGCAGGTTTACTTACACAATCACTGCTGGAATGTTTAGACTCTTTGTGGTTGTTTTGTGTATTTTTGTGGTCATTTTAAATCTGTATGTTCTGAGTAGAAGTATAATTTGAGTAAAAGTACTTTCTTCCTTCGGCAGAACTTCAAACCTCAGAACTCTGGTTGATTTATTCAGCAGCAGACTGTCGGGAGGCCTCGTTTATTTTTTAATGTTCTTCCACAGACGACGATGTTTTCCTGCGTCTCGTTACATTGTGTGTGTGTGTGTGTGTGTGTGTGTGTGTGTGTGTGTGTGTGTGTGTGTGTGTGTGTGTGTGTGTGTGTGTGTGTGTGTGTGTGTGTGCAGCTCAGGCAGTTGGAGATGCAGTTGGAGCAGGAGTACGAGGAGAAGCAGATGGTGATTCACGAGAAGCACGACTTGGAAGGACTCATAGCAACTCTGTGTGACCAGGTACACACACACACACACACACACACACACATACACACACACACACACACACACACACACACACACACACTAAAGTGTATCACTGCAGGCTCTGAATGAATGCGCATCACCAGCCCTCCGTCATCGTACATCATTGTTATTGTTATTGTTATTGTTGTTATTGTTGTTCTTGTTGTTCAACGTTCTGCAGCTAATGAGTAGAACGCTCCACACAAACCAACACACGCTGCAACGAGGCGGCGCTGATTTAAGACTCGGTCCCTGTCACTCAGGATATAATAAGCCTGACAAGTGGACCTTTCAAGGGTTTCTCCAGATCAGGAACTATTTGAGGGTTAAACTCTTTTAAAGAGTATTACGACAGTAAAACTACTTTACACCAAGTAAGTCGCCCCCTGGTGGTCAGGAGAGAGAATGCAGCTTTAAGAGACTTTAATATAACAGCTTTAGTTCTAACACAGGGTAAAGAGGTGAAAATATTCTAAATATAGCATACACTTAAACTGATATAGATTATTTTCGGAGTATAAAACACTTCTTCGCTCCCCATCTGGTTCTGGGTTCAACTTGAGGTTCCTCGTCCTGCAGGTCGGCCACCGAGACTTCGACGTGGAGAAGAAGCTCAGGAGAGACCTGAAGAGGACTCACGCCCTGCTGGCCGACGCCCAGCTGCTGCTCTCCACGGTGGACAGCCCGGGACAGCACCTCCCCGCGGGCAGCCGGGAGCAGGTGGAGCGCCTGCACTGCCAGGTACACTTGGGTGAAAGTCATGACAACTTGGGTAAAAGTCATAGAAATCCATTGGTCACAGTCTCTCTCTCTCTCTCTCTCTCTCTCTCTCTCTCTCTCTCTCTCTCTCCCCCCCCCCCCCCCCCCCCTCCCCTCCCTCAGCTGGAGGAGAGTGAGGCGAGGCGGCTGGAGGTGGAGAGCGTTCAGGCGACGCTCTCTCAGGAGCTGGAGAACTCTCAGATTGAGCTGGAGAACATCTGCAAGCTGAAGAGTGTGGTGAGCGAGAGACAGGAAGGAAAAAACAATGAATGGCTGCTTGAGTATTGAACACAGGATCTTATTTAAAAACATGAGTTTTGAAACAACATTTTACATTATTCACAGTATTAGTAGGATGAGGACAAAACACACAAAATACTATTAAATGTATTTATATCTTCAACCATAAACAAATAAGATGTGTTTTAATCCATAAATACTATCTTTTATTTTCTCATCATTTAAATTGTGTGTTTTTATGAAGGAAATAACACACTATTAATTAGTTTATGTTAGTAAAAGTAGAACATTTAGTATTTATGATGGTTTACTGACTTCAGAAAAGTTGAAATAATTTTTGTTACGATCACAAAAAATATAAAATTTGGATAACTCTCTTTTTTTCCTTGTTTTGCCTTTGATCCGCTACGCCTCTCGTATGGTCTCTCTTATGCCTTTCGTATGGTCTCTCTTACGCCTCTCGTACGCTCTCCGTTACGCCTCTTGTATGGTCTCTCTTAAGCCCCCCCTCCGTACGGCCGACCCCTTGACCTCTGTACTGATGGACCGTGGCTGTCTGGAGCCGGTCCTGCCCCCTGCCATGGCCCTGCTGATGCCCGTCCTCTCTACTTCCTTCTGCTGACATGGATTGTGGTTATTTGGATTGCGGTCCATGCATACATTACTCATTATATGAATAATGTCTTTCATATTCATTGAATGTGCTGTAACGCCGTTACGTTATTTCATTCTGGTCACATGACATCTATTGCATCTGTGCATCTGGGGAGAGGGAGCCTCCTCTGTTGCTCCCCTGAAGGCTTCTTCCCTTTTTCCCCTGCAGGGTTTTTTACTATCTTTGTTTGAGGGAGTTTTTCCTGATCCGATTGTAAAAATGTCGTATTTGTGATGTTGGGCTATACAAAATAAACTGAATTAAATTGTACCTGTGCAGGTGGACGAGCAGCTGGCTCTGCTGCAGCGTGAGAAGCTGGACCTGCTGAAGCGGCTGGAGGAGGACCAGGAAGACCTCAACGAGCTCATGAAGAAGCACAAGGCGCTCATCGCTCAGGTGAGCTGCCTCCAGCTGGTCCTTCTGGCTTTCCATGCATCACTTTGTTTGGTCTTTATTAACGTAAATGGCGCTCTTTCCTCCTCGTTCAGTCGTCCAGCGACATCACTCAGATCAGAGAGCTGCAGGCGGAGCTGCAGGAGGCCCAGAAGCAGAGGCAGACCCTGCAGGATGAGGTGAGCTCATGATGCTGCCCTGGAGTCCTGAACCCTTGCCTCTTTGAATCACTGAGTTCACATTAGTGGGGCTGTAAATGCCCCCTCGCCCCCTCCCCCCTCTCATGCAGCTCCAGCAGAGCGTGTCTCGGGTGCAGTTCCTGGAGGCGTCCACCGTGGGGCGCAGCATCGTCAGCAAACAGGAGGCACGCGTGTGCGACCTGGAGAACAAGCTGGAGTTTCAGAGAGGGCAAGTCAAGAGGTTTGAGGTGAGGCCACAGGATCTCAATCCCCCATGATGCATCACTTCATCACACAACTGCAGAGTTTCTTTACTAAAAAAGAAACTAAAATCCCTTTTTTTTTTTACCAATGGATGTGTGTCCTTGAGAGGGTTGTTGATGTATTCAGGACCTAATCTGGATATTTCAATTCAAAGTATTTTGTTGTAAATATGGAAAACGACGGCCCGCTATTTAAATATATTCTCTACTGCTGGTTTTAGTAATTAGTTATTATTGTCAAACTTGACTAAAATGACCTTTTTTAATTTGAAAGGGAAGTCCAGAAGCTGTAAAAAAAAACATCATTTTTCACCAAATTTTCATCTTTCCTACGGTCCTTGACTACATCTTGTGCGACTAACGCGGCCAAAACCTTTTTACTCTGTTTTACTCTGCGTGCAGGTGCTGGTTCTGCGTTTGAGGGACAGCGTGGTGCGTCTGGGGGCGGAACTAGAGCAGAGCGCCATGGCCGAGGCCCGTGAGCGAGAGAACGCCCGGTACTACCTGCAGCGCCTGCAGGACAGCAGGCTGGAGATGGAGGACCTGGTCCAGAGGGAGCAGGACAGCGGCCGCAGGCGCATGGAGCTGGTACGGAACCACAGAACCACGGCTGGTTCTGTACAGAACCACGAACGTGTCCTAAAACTTCCATTATCTCTTCTTACCACCAGGGGGAGACTCTTTTGGTTGTATGGAAGACTATGAGAAAAGTCCTGTGAACTTTATTGCCTAACTTTAGGTTTTTACTTCACACTTGAGACATAAAGACGCTGTATACGTCTCTGGTGTCGACCTGTCGATCACCTTGTAGCCCCGCCTCTAAAGCGTCCCCTGCTTCACGGTCTGTTTGACTCTAACAGACCATAATTTACTAAATGAACATCATGCTGTATAGAAGAAGACTTGAAACTAGAGATTGAGGCATAAACTCATGTTCACAATGTTTACTGAGGGGATACATCAAGAGAGCTGCTAAATATAAACACACATTACTCATTTCTCTCATCCAACATTTAAAATAAAAACACACTGTGGCCTTCTAGACTGTTGCCGTAATCGCCATCTTCCTGGATCTGAGCATTATACTTTCTAATCTTTGTTTTCTGGGTTTTAGGAGTCCAATAAAGCACAACGACAGTAAACAGATTATTAAATAGATAAATACATCAAACATATTTCAGAGGTTTCTCTGTTGTTCTCGTTCACGGAAGATTTCTTTGTGACCTCTGAAGAGAAGGAGCTTCCATAATTATTCAGTTATTAGCGCAAAGCAAGGAAGCAAGCAACACACACACACACACACACACACACACACTGGCACACGCATATGCACACACACACACACGCACACACACACACACACACACACACACACACACAGAGATGCCCTTTAACAACCTATCAGACACACACACATACACACAGCCTATGTGAATAGACATATTCATACACACACATGCTCACACACATGCTCACACACACACACACACACACTCTCCTCCTCACCGCCATTCTTAACGTCATCTCTCCCTCATCCTGCTTTCTCTCTCTGACTGTGATTAATCCTCATTGTCTCTTCAAGGTTATGGACACACACACACACACACACACCCACACACACACACACACACACACACACACACACACACACACACGCACACACACACATTCATACATAGTTATGTCTCTATGACAACCGCTGCACCAACACCCGTCTCCTCAAAGCCAACAAAGCCAATAACTTTGAAAGCCTAGACGCTTGTGTGTGTGTGTGTGTGTGTGTGTGTGTGTGTGTGTGTGTGTGTGTGTGACAGGATGCTAAAGAGACAGAACGACCGCAAAAAAATAACTAAAAAGCAGACGAGATGAATCAATACGTCTATTCTCTCAATGTCAGCGTGCGTATCTGTTCTCTTTCTAACTGATGATGTAATGTTGGAAAGAATGAAGGTCAAAGCTGATTGGACCTCAGAGTTGTTACAGGTTGTCGAGTAGGAAGAGGATTCTCTCTCCTGACCACCAGGGGGCGACTCCTATGGTTGTATAGAAGTCTATTTACATGACTCTCCTCTCTTGATTTATTTTCTCAGTAAACATACATCCCTCCTCCTCAGTTCAGATATGGTCACTTCCTGATCACTGGTTGCAAAAACAAAGATGTCGACCTCCACTGTCCTCTTGACAGTCTGTGGCTGGAGGTGACCGCGACGTCTTTGCGTCACCAAAGTGATCCTTTGCCCTCACGCTTGTCTGGCAGGAGATGCAGGTGGAGGAGCTCAACGCCGTCAGACAGACGCTGCAGGCCGACCTGGAGACGTCCATCCGCCGCATCGTGGACCTGCAGGCCGCCCTGGAGGAGGTGGAGTCCAGCGACGAGAGCGACGATGAAAGGTACGCGCCTTCCTCTCGGGGGTGGCGGGGCTTAGGCCTCCTTCCTCTGCCTTTAAAACCATCACGTCCGTTTGTGTGAACTCAACCTCTCACTTTGCCCTTCGCTGCAGCGTTCAGACTGCTGCGGAGTCCTTGACTCGAAAGAAAGAGCTGTAAGAACCATGTGTGTGTGTGTATGTGTGTGGGTGTATGTGTGTGTGTGTGTGTGTGTGTGTGTGTGTGTGTGTGTGTTGAACAGAAATGTGAAAGATAACTCGACCTCATGAAGGATCTTTCCTTTTGGTTTTGGTCAACATGTAAAAAGCTTTTATGTTGTTTTTTTACATGATTGTTTTCTAACACGCGTGTTGATACCGCTACGCTGGTGATGTCATCGTGTTTCAGATTTTATTATTTCTGAAGGAAAACTGAGGACATGAAAAATAATGAAAAATACATACATTAATATAAAAACCTGCCAAATGCAACTTTTTTATAAACTGCCAGCATGGGCGTCTGTTTGTCATCGTTGTGACATGTCGGTATGTGTCAAACTGTACGTCCTCTTTGATGATTGGAACGTGTAAAATAAAAGGCGGAGCCTGACCTGTAATCTTGTGTGTTGAGCTGCTGCCTGTGATGTGCTCGCATGCTCACGAAACAGCTGCTGATGCATATTGATCAATGAAAGAACTTGGAGGGAGGGGGGGGGGCTGTCCATAGGGAGGGGGTCATGGGGCGTGGGGGTCTGTCTTGTGAGGGTCATAGGGTCTGTCTTGTGAGGGTCATAGGGTCTGTCTTGTGAGGGTCATAGGGTCTGTCTTGTGAGGTCATCTCCGTGTGATGAAATGAGGTCTTCTCGCTCGGCAGTGACTCGGTGTCCAGTGTCGGCTCCATCGGGACGGAGGACGTGGGAGAGGGGATCCGTCATTGGTTGGGCGTTCCCAAAGGAGCGTCCCGCGGTGGGGGTTCCCCGTACGGCAGCAGTACCATCAGCAGCCAGGGGGGGCGCCAGTCTGTCGCCGACACCATGAGCACCTACAGCTTTCGGTAAGCCCCAAAAAACTGGTCCTTACAAGCAAACCAAAATACTAAAGGGCATTTCTTGTATGTGGAAACAAAATTGATTCTGATTCATTCTGATTAAACCCTTAAAAATGCGGATTAATCATTAATGAAATGGCAAATTTTATTCAACAAATGCCATTTTTTTCCAGTAAAAAATAAATTAAAAAAAGCATCCTGTGAGCAATGGCACATTTCTTTGTCAATATTTTGTATGCACCATTTCATTTTTGTAATTTTTGCAATTTTTGTAATTTTTGCAATTATTTTATTTTTTCATTCTTGAAATCTTTAAATTTTTGGGAATCTTTTTCATTTTTTTAAATTTTTGCAATTTTTGTAATTTCATATTTATGATTCTTTACTTGCTTGTATGTGAAAATGTACTCGGCATTAAACCTGATTCTGACTAGAACTGTTCTGCAGCTCATGCGTGGATCCCGATGCCGAGAGCCCCGAGGCCGGGGGACCGACTCCCAGAGGTGTCGGTCGGGCCCCGTCCTCCTCTGCTCTGTCCGAGCTGCTGGACGGACTCCGTAAGCGCAGAGCTGGCGGAGATGCGGGCGGCGAAGGCACTGCCGGCAGCGCCGTCTCCCTGCCGGTCTACCAAACAACCGCTGCCTCAACCCTTAGGCGGCGGGCCTCGGCCCTTGGCCCCGGCGACCCCCAGGAGCCGCGACCCGGCCCCGGCATCCTCAAACCGCCGTCTCCGCTCTTGACCCGCGCCGCCAGCGCTCGCTCCGTCGGCGACGCCCAGACGGCCGCGACAGCCAAACTGTCCCGCTTCAACTCGAGTGACTCCCTGGCGTCGCTGCCCTCGCTGCCCCGCCTCTCTTCCCTGGGGTCGCCGCTCGCCGCTCGCCACCGCAGCATACCGGAGGAGGACCCGGACGAACGCCTGCGCTCCCGGACGACGACCCCTGTGCAGCGCTCGCCGCAGGCGCTTAGGCGGTGCATGCTGGGTAGTCTCGCTGCAGAGGAAGGGGGCGAAGGCTCTCTCGGTTCAGAACCAATGGTCTTCCAAAACCGGCGCCTGGTGGAGGACCGGGATGACGCGGCCTCCGACTTCCTGCCCGCTATCCGGAGAGCGCAGTCCGCCAGCAGCCTGGCTGGTTCGGTGCGAGGCGGCCGCAGGGCGCTGAGCGTGCACTTCGGGGAGCTGCCTCCTTCGACCCGCGGCAGCAGGAAGGGCTCCGAGACCGAGTCGTCCAGCTCGGGGGGTTCTGGGGGAAGTTCCCAGGGAGGCGGATCCAGACGCAGGTTGGAGAGGCCGCAGGGGGAACGACTGGAGGCCGAGGGCAGCGAGGGCGGAGACGTGGCTTCAGTCATGAAGAGGTACCTGAAGAAGGAGACCGACTGAGGTGAGAAGTAAAGGTGCTAATCAGAACCATCAAGGGTTGTTCTGCTTGGCGCCGTTGGAGAATCCCCATTATGGCTCCTGGTAAACACACTTTTATAAAGCTTACACCTGGAACACTTTCAGATTGTTTTACCTAAAACGACAAAGTGTTATACCTTGAACCTTCTAAGGTTCTTTTCTTTGGCCCCGTTGGAGATAGTTTTACCTCAAACTTCTGCAGAAGCGAATGGGGTTCTTGGTCAGACTCCAACACATGGCTTTAGTTTAGTTTGTCTTGCTTCTGATTGTCTTTAAATCAGAGTTCAATTCCCCAAAAGAATCCATCTTAAAAACAAACAAAAATATTTTTTAGATGCAACAATTCGCACCACCACGAGGTGGACATTTGTATTGTATCTTGTACAGACATTCGCGTTCCCTAGAGGATGAGCCCTCGATAACTTTGGTGAGCTTCTGACTTTCACTGTAGCGCCACCACGAGGTGGACATGTGCAGTTTTTTCAGAAAATATTTCAACAACTGCGGGATGGATTTCTATGACGTTCGGATAACTCGGAATCATCAACACATTAATAGTTTTGGTTTATGACCATTTACCTGCAGCACTACTGGTTTTCCCAGCAGCCTCTGCTGTTTTGTGCTTGTGTTTAATGCCAATTAGCAGATGCTGAATGTGATTGCAACAACTGAAACTACAAGAAGCCGCCGTTAATTATGTTTTATGGCTATGAAGGTTGTAAAACATCCATTTCTCCCGAACGAGAAGTCGTGTTCTCCGCTGAGACGTCAGAGTGTTTTTAGTCCCGGCCCCCCTCAGCACTGGTCCTGAGGTGTTTGATGGGGACAGGCCCAGACCTGAACACAATGTCTTTCTGTTTTCTTTTCCCAGCATCCTCTCTGTTCTGACCCTCTCGTCTTGTCTCTTCACAGATTGAAGGGTTCAGCACCTGCAGAGAAACACCGAGAAGTCCAAACGGAGCTTTTTATTTTGACTGTGAAAGCCCAAAAAATACATTTGTACTCAATCGACTGTATTTTCACACGAGCGCTGTTTGTATTAGAATAAAACAATTCAATTCCCTTTTTTTGCTTTGTGAATCTATTCCACGTATTTATACTTTATATATGACAGCTAGTGTTAATCTTTCTAGATTAAGATTGTGAATACGGAACACGTAATTTGCTTTGTTGGGTGAGTCCATCTCTACTGGAACCTTTTGCTGTACTTCCACCCTCCATCATTTCTACTTGCAATGCAGTGTTTTCTTCATCCTGTTATTGCTTCTTTTCTTGTCTTCTGCTGGCATTTTTTTTTTTTACACCTTTCCATGCAGAGAACTGAACAGTGTTGTTTACAGAACATTCACACCTGCGCGCTGCCGGACAGACGGACGCCTCCGTCTGCGACGTTGAGCTCAACCACTGTTTTAACATTTCATCAGTTTTAATATATAATAATAATAATATTATTATTAATAATTATATTAATAATAATAATAATAATAATAATGATTAACGCTCAGAAAGTCGTCGCGCATGATCCTCGTGAGCCAGGCCGAGCTGCATGGTTTCACCTCGAAAGGTCTGAAGGTCACCCTGTCGGAGCTTGCCGTGTGTGTGTGC
>NW_027175854.1:14697500-14740000 GCF_023055335.1 Clinocottus analis | reverse complement strand
AGGTGACCTTGTTTCAATCAGCGGCGTTGTCATCACAGGTGGGCTCCGAGGGGCTTAACCTCTACTCAGGGAGCGCTCCCTGGCACACGACGCCCTGATAAGCACCTTTAATGAAGCGTTCCTGCTGTGGTGAAGGTTTTAAACAGCGTTGTCTTTTACATCATCTTTACGTCATTTGTCTTTCCGTCTTTAATTATTTTTCCCTATTAGCTTATTTCCTCGGTGCTGTCTTCCTCTGTTGCTCTGCCTTCAGCCTGCAGCGCTGCTTTCAGTGCAGCTTGTTTTAAGAGAGTTTAATCCAATCAGATTCCTCCTCCTGTGTCTCTTTGGGAGCAAAGCAGTTTAAGCCTTTGCAGATTAAAGTACACAGGGAGTGGACGTTGTGGTTTATTGTCATGGATTCTTTGACGTGCAGAGCCTGCGAAATGGCGTGGACGTGTGATTGGTCAGAGGCCCAGCATAACCATTAACATGCGCTGTGATTGGCCAGCGTGACTTCTGTCCACACAACAGAAAGCTACCTTGCTGCAAAAGAAGAGTTCAGATTGTTGGATTGTATTGTTTTGCCATGTTTTGTTCATCATTATCACCATGAACACACACTAATTATGACTTAATCACACACAAATAATATTCATCGTGCACCATTTCCTCTCGTTGGTTTGATTAAATACTGCAGCGTTCAGCTCTATTATGAAATGTCTGAATCAATTTTATGTATTTTTGTTTTGACTTCTTCAGGAGGAAGCAGCGGGCTGAAAGACAGACAGGAAGTCAGACATATTGTTGAGTTTTATTTTTTAATTGGATTTCTTGACAAACAAACTAACAGCTAACAAAAAACTTAACGTTGGAAGTGAATGTTTCAACGTTATAATTTAGTGACGGCAGAGAACAGTTTGTCAATTAATCTATGAATCTTGTCGTCCACACAACTGATAGAGTGATGCGTATGTGTGTGTGTGTGTGTGTGTTTGTGTGTGTGCGCGTGTGTAGACGATGCACAAGCTTCCATCTCAATTAGTCCCGGTGCTCATTAGCACCAGAAGTGAGAAATGCAGCTTCTCGGCCTCTCGAGTTTTCTGACATCTGGTGCTGCAACAAACTCACCGAGGCAACAACAATAGTGTGTGTGTGTGTGTGTGTGTGTGTGTGTGTGTGTGTGTGTGTGTGTGTGTGTGTGTGTGTGTGTGTGTGTGTGGTGTCTGTGTGTATGTATGGAGGTGGGGGGATGTCCTCTGTTGACATCAAAAGAGGAAGCAGCTTCAGGTTGAACCACCAGCGATGTCTTCACCTCAGCAGGTCTGCTCGGACCTTCGTAACCTTGTGTGTGTATGTGTGTGTGTGTGTGTGTGCGTGTGTGTGCGTGTGTGTGCGTGTGTGTGTGTGTGTGTGTGTGTGTGTAGGAATGTATTCCCTCAGTAAACACTGTAAACATGAGTTTATGCCTCAATCTCTAGTTTTAAGTCTTTTTCAAGAGAGCATGATGTTCATTTAGTAAATTGTGGTCATTTAGAGTCAAACAGATAATAAAGCAGGGGACGCTTTAGGGGCGGGGCTACAAGGTCATTGACAGGTCGACACCAGTGACATATACAGTGTTTTTTTACGTCACTCCTCCGTCCTTATATGGTCACTTCCTGTTCACTGGTTGTATGAAAACAAGACGGCTAAAATATTGATATGAGACACAACTGTGTGTGTGTGTGTGTGTGTGTGTGTGTGTGTGTTTACGTTTGTAATACCTACATTGTGGGGACCCGCTATCCTTTTGGGGACACGCAGGGTCCTCACAAGGTATATTCGTACGGATTAGGGTAAAAACTTGGTTTAAGGTTTGGGTAAGTCTGGAAATGAATGTAAGTCAATGTAATGACCTCTACAGTGATAGAAACACAACTGTGTGTGTGCGTGTGTTTGTCAGCATGCATTGCTGACATTGTGAGGACTTTTGGGTACAAAACGCAGGTCCCAGTGACTTAAATCCCTTCATTTTAGTGTGAATACTTGGTTTAGGTTGAGCTTGAGGTTAAGGTTACATAACGTCCTCGGAAGTAATCGAAACACAACTTTGTGTGTCTGTGTGTGTGTCCAGGATTATCCTCTCTAGGATGGCTGCAGGATTGCACGGATGCTGCTGACACTTCTCTACAATAGAAGCAATTAACTGAAGCTTAACTTTGCGTATGTCTGTTTTAAGCCGTGTGTGTGTGTGTGTGTGTATATGTGTGTGTGTGTGTGTGTGTGTACAGTTGAAACTAAAACCACCAAACCAATTTATCTGTTATCCTCCTCCTTTCCTGGGACTTCATTTATCAAAGCACAAGTTCTGAAAGTGCAAGAACCCAAAATAAATAATCTGAATGTGATTCATCTTGAAGGCATTGGACATAAAGCGGAGAACTTTACTTAAACTTCGACTGCATATTTTGTACCAATGGAATGTTAAAGTTTCACTGGACTGATTTTAAAGAAAAAATAGTGATGTTTCAGAGACTGATATTGATGTTTGAAATATAACTATATTTAAACATAACTATCTTTAACGTGACTGGACCTTTTCCAGAGTGAAAATAAAGTTTTGAAAGCTAACGGTGACACTTGAGCAATTTGGCATTCATCAATATTATTTGCTTCTTGCCAACACGTTAATTCAAACAGGAACTCACATCTTCAGGTTATTAATGAAGGTAAATGGCTGCCGGGGTTTTTCTGATGGAGAACTTTTACCTTTTATTACCTTTAATTACCATCAATTACCACTTCGACACACCTTGAGTTACTTTGTATCAATTTAATGCTTCAAGTATAAGAAATAAATGTATTTCATGCATACACATTATTTCAAGTAATCCTTTCAAATTATTAATTTGAATACAGAGTTAGATGAGAGAATCAATGCCACTCTTATACCCCTTTATTAAATATAGAGTTACAGCCTGTTAGCTTAGCAGACTGTAAATCTCCCTGATTAAAATATTTCTTCTCTTTTCTATAATAACATGTCTGAAATGTGTTAAGCCTATGACTGGACAAAAGAAACATGAATCATACTGCACATGTTTTCCTCTTGAATTTAAGGACACAATGGTCAAGCATTTTATACAGAAATTGTCATTTTGTTTGTAAAATATACCACAAATCCAAAAGGGAAAAAAGACAAGTGAAGATCGATACAAAGTTTCTTCCCTTCTGCAGACAAGCTCAATTACCGTAAATACATTTTCACATTCCTTCACAACTCTTTACTTTAAATAGAGGCTTTACACTTTAATTACATATATTAATGGACTCTTATATTGTTTATCATATTTCACATTTCATGGCGATGAGGATACTTCTGCATTGCTTGTCTTAGTTGTCCCTTAGTGAGGGTTATGTTATGCTAAGCTAAGCCTCTCCTGGCTGCTACAAAGGGCTCTTCTCTGCAGGACAAAGAGAGGGAGCTTGTTCCAAGATGTCTTCCCTGAAGAGAAAGCTTGTTGATAACGAGGGTTTGAAGTCTGTAAGTTCAAGTCAAATCCCCCTGCTCAAGTTTTTTTTAAGGTGAAGAAAAAAACATATTTTTGCCCTCTTCACAATATCTATATTTACAGCGGCACGAATAAAAAAGGGGCGTTTAAAAATGTTTTTGTTGCTCCGTGGCAAATGATGAATAGTGATCCAGAGAGGAGGTTTGATACGGTTGTCTAGGATTAAAGTCTCTCTCGCACACACACACACACACAAACACGCGTGTCTCTCTCGCTAAGCTGCCTCGTCTCTCTGCCTCCAATACGAGAATCCCACTGAAGTGGGAATGTCAACTGCGCGTGGTAATCCACGCCTCGCCGATGGCGCCGCCTGTCACGCTGTCGAGTCTGTTTGTTTTCCCCTCCAGACGGTCTGAGAGAGCTAAGAGCTAAGTATTGTGGGCTGGGAAGGCTGTCTGGGCCATGAGGTTCAAATGCATCAGCTGATTGATTGATTCCTGTCTCGGGGGTTCTCGCACCGTCCAAAGCCCGTCAGCGCTTGAGACATTCATGGTCCAGCTGATGTGATGCTGGATGAGTTCCCCGGCTAAGGAGATGCAGAGCTGGCCTCCAGACTGCGTCACACTTGGAAGGGGAGGACGCGTGTTCGTGTCAGGCAGAGCAACTGAAAGCTTCTCTCTTTTGGTGTTTACCCGTTAGCTTCCCATTTAGCTTAGCAAGGGTTTGCTGTGAGGACTAAACTCATCGAGTCAGCTGGTGATGCGACGGAAGGACGAGCTTTCTGTTTTTTTTATGCTTTTATATTTACGTTCAGGAGTGACTTCCTGCCTCCACGCGATCGCTGCCTATACACATAGTCTCTATCACCTATCTATCTATCTATCTATCTATATATATATATATATATATATATATATATATATATATATATATATATATATATATATATATACATACATGGGAAGTCTCTCTCGCACACACACACACACACACACACACACACACACACACGCACACACACACACACACACATACAAACACGCGTCCAAAGCCCGTCAGCTTTATATATATATATACATATATATCACTCCGTGGACTCACCACCCGCGGAGAGGACCATCGGGGTCGGGTGCAGTGCAGACCGGACGGCAGGCCAGGCGGAAGACCTGGGCGAGCCGATCGCCGGCAGCATGGACTAGCTCTCGGGACGTGGAACGTCACCTCGCTAGCGGAGAAAGAGCCAGAGCTGGTGCAGGAGGTGGAGCGGTACCAGCTAGATATAGTTGGGCTCACCTCCACGCACAGCAAGGGCTCTGGAACCAAGCTCCTGGAGAAGGGTTGGAGTTTGTCCTTTTCTGGAGTTGCCCAGGGTGAGAGGCGCTGGACGGGAGTGGGGATACTCACGAGACCCCGGCTGAGCGCCGCTATATTGGAGTTTTTTCCGGTGAGCGAGAGGGTCGCCTCCCTGCGCCTGCGGGTTGCGGGGATTAAGGCTCTGACTGTTGTTTGTGTTTATGCACCAAACAGCAGCTCAGAGTATCCGGCCTTCTTGGAGTCTGTTGGAGGGGTCTTGGACAGGGCGTCTCCTGGGAGACTTCAACGGTCACGTGGGTAATGACAGTGAAACCTGGCGGAGGGTGATTGGGTGGAACTGCTTGCCCGAGCTGAACCCGAACGGTGTTATGTTGTTGGACTTCTGTGCTAGCCACGGTTTGACTATCACAAACACCATGTTCGAGCATAGGGTGGTTCATAAGTGTACTTGGTACCAGAACACCTTAGGCCAAATATCAATGATCGACTTTGTAATCGTATCATCTGATCTGCGGCGGTATGTCTTGGACACTCGGGTGAAGAGAGGAGCAGAGCTGTCAACTGATCACCACCTGGTAGTGAGTTGGATCACATGGCGGAGGAGACGGCAGGAAAGACCTGGCAAGCCGAAACGTGTTGTGAGGGTGAACTGGGAACGTCTGGCTGAGGATCCTGTCCGGAAGATCTTCAACTCACACCTCCGGAAGAACTTTTCACGCATCCTGAGGGAGGTTGGGGACATGGAATAAGAGTGGACCTTGTTCAAAGCCTCTATTGTGGAAGCGGCCGCCGGGAGTTGTGGTCGGAAGGTCGTCGGTGCCTGTCGCGGCGGTGAGGGAAGCCGTCAAGCTGAAGAAGGAGGCCTTTCGGGCCTGGTTGGCCCAGGGCTCTCCTGAAGCAGCTACCGGCAGGCCAAGAGGGCTGCAGCTGCGGCGGTTGCGGATGCTAAAACTCGGGCCTAGAAAGAGTTCGGGGAGGCCATGGAGAAGGACTTTCGGTTAGCCTCAAGGAGGTTCTGGCAAACCATCCGGCGGATCAGAAAGGGAAAGCAGGGCCTACCCTAGACTGTTCTCAGCGGGGGAGGGGAACTGCTGACTCAGACTGGGGACATCGTCGGAGGGTGGAAAGAGCACTTTGAGGAACTCCTAAACCCGGCCCTGGGGAGGGGGACAGCGCCTGAAGACCTTGGGGTGGGTGCACCCATATCCCTGGCAGAGGTCACTAAGGCTGCAGCAGTAAAACAGGCACTGTAACGGTCCGTCTTGGTGAAGAGGGAGCTGAGTCGGAAGGCGAAGCTCTCCATTTACTGGTCGGTCTACGTTCCAACCCTCACCTATGGTCACAAACTCTGGGTCGTGACCGAAAGAACGAGGTCGCGGATACAAGCGGCCGAAATGAGCTTCCTCCGTAGGGTGGCCGGGCTCAGCCTTAGAGATAGGGTAAGGAGCTCGGACATCAGGAGGGAGCTTGGAGTCGAGCCGCTGCTCCTTCGTATCGAAAGGAGTCAGCTGAGGTGGTTCGGGCATCTAATTCGGATGCCTCCTGGACGCCTCCCATTAGAGGTTTTCCAGGCATGTCCAACTGGGAAGAGGCCCCGGGGAAGACCCAGGACACGCTGGAGGGATTACATCTCCCGGCTGGCCTGGGAACGTCTCGGGGTCCCCCAGAACGAGCTGGAAAATGTTGCGGGTGAGAGGGAAGCCTGGGTCGGTCTGCTGGGTGTGCTGCCACCGCGACCCGAGCCCAGATAAGCGGCGGAAAATGGATGGATATATATAACTGAAGGCATCCGGTCCAGTTACACTCTCTCACATAAGCATATAAACACATTACATTGCACATATATATGTATATATATATGTACATACATGTATATGTTCACTGCCCCTCGCGCTCACTTCCTATATAAAGCCCTTAATGGACATGTGGGAAGCTCTCTGCTCTCAGAGCACATAAACTATTCTCTACTGTAAAAGCTTCAGATTTTATATATGTATCACAACAGCAGAAGTACATCTTTAATTTACAAGATGAATATAAAAGAACAAAATGTGTTATTGTTAATTATTGAATGATGTCATTGAAGCGGTCACATATCTAAGTTCAAACTTCACAGCCAGTTGTTTCTTTTTGACTTTTATTTTCTCTTCTGTCTCATAATTTATTACTGAACATTTTCCATGCTGATATCTGGGTCACCACCCGGAGGGTCACGCTAAAAGCTTTCCTCTCTTCTTCTTCTTCTTCTTCTTCTTCTTCTTCTTCTTCTTCTTCTTCTTCTTCTTCTTCTTCTTCTTCTTCTTCCATCTCCTCGCTGCCAGGCGCGCTGCCGAGATGATACATCCACCTTCTCTTTTATTCATGGACTAAGAGCTCCACATACCTGTGATACACACACACACACACACACACACACACACACACACACACACACACACACACACACAGTGTCTGTGATTGAACTTTTATCTCATCGGCCTTGTGGAAGTTAATTATTGACTATGTGGACATTTGACAGTCGTGAGATTAAAAGCTTTTCTGCAGATATTCTTTCAAACACGGCGATAATGAAATTACATTTTTTTTAAAGATGAAAATCCCACATATATTACATCATTTCAGACTCTTTTCTTTCCTTGATACGACCAATTTTAGAGGCTTTTAGTCGACCTGTGCTGTTGCACAGTTTGGGATATGTGGATTCATAGACATCCCCTCATAGATATGTCACATTTAGCGTGTTAGTACTTTTCACTTTTTTCAATTTCCTTCTGCTAGTCTGCCTTTCACTACCGTTTGACTTCCTGTTTTCTGCTCTCAGCTTCCAGTTTGTTTAAGGATGATATCAAGACCCTCGTGAGCTTAGGTTTTAGACCTAGAATAAAAGGTCTAAAACCTTCTCTTCCAGCAGCATTCCCTGCACTGAACTTTGTCTTTTTGACGACCTCACAATGTCTCCGTGTTTCCAATCTCAGCCGTTGCTTCAGAGCGTATGAAGTTATTATAACGGAGAAAAACTTGGGTCAGAACTATGTAAAGAGGCCGTAACGGTCCTCCCGGCGATCCTCACACAAACCTCTCCCTCTCTTACGTAACAGATATCTGCAACGAAGATATGCTGGTGTGTGTTCACTGCATGGATAATTGATTACAAGCAGACGTCTGTACGCAGTTGTTTTGATTTTAACTGAACAGAAAGAACAGAAAAATGAAATAATCAGTGACAGTGTAAAAAACAACAACAACACAACCAGTTTGGAGTTAAAGGACAAAAACGTGTGAATGAACACACTTTAACGTTGTCTTTTGTTTTACAAAACACAACATGTGAATGGATGATAGTGGTGGTGAGGACAGCTTCCATGGAGAGACGGAGCTGTCTGTTTCCTCTGGCATCACTTTCCTCTTCTTTCTCTTCCTCTTCCTCCTCTTCCTCTTCCTCCACGTCCTCCCTCCCGTCGGCTCTTCCTGCTGCTAACTGGAGGCAGGCAGGAGTGTGAGGAGAGTTTCAATGACTTGTGGCTGCGAGTGCGCTCACGCTGCTCACGTGCACGCTCTGCTAGACACGTGCACGCTGCAACAGACACATGCACGTCGGCATAAACACACACACACACACTCTGGCGTGTGTATCGCTGCTGCAGACGTGTTAAAGGAACTGTATTCATAGTAATCCTAACCTTTCCCACCGCTCGCTCTGACATTTCCTCCTGATCCGTTCTAATCGCGGCTCCAGAATCCATCGTCTCTCAGAAGAGAAGTTTAAAATCATTCTGGCTCCGGGAATATTTTCCTTCCTTTTTTCTTTTTGAGGACATTTAATCCTCGAGAGGATTAAATGTTTCCACACAAGAAGACACGCCGAGGCCCAAAGAGACACAGTGCTTTAAATCCTTTCTGCTCCTCTTGTGTCTTCTTTTTCTTCTCCTTCTCCTTCTTCTTCTTCTTCTTCTTCTTCTTCTTCTTCTTCTTCTTCTTCTTCTTCTTCTTCTTCTTTTTAGTCTCTCTTTTACTTACTTTTACTAGTAACAGAGTATTTCTACACTGTGGTATTACTACTTTTACTAGTAGGAGAGTATTTCTACACTGTGGTATTACTACTTTTACTAGTAAGAGAGTATTTCTACACTGTGGTATTACTACTTTTACTAGTAAGAGAGTATTTCTACACTGTGGTATTACTACTTTTACTAGTAAGAGAGTATTTCTACACTGTGGTATTACTACTTTTACTAGTAAGAGAGTATTTCTACACTGTGGTATTACTACTTTTACTTAACTAAAGAACACCTCTTTGTGAAGCACACATTTTCTGCCACAATCCTACTGGGAAGCCGTTTATCCGGATGAGCAACAGGATTTATCGCTCATTATTCATACGTGTTGCCAGAGGGAGAAAACACAGACGGGGAAACATGTTTTTTTTCAATAAAAAATGAATGCTGAAAAAAATTGCAGGCAGGATGA
Organism: Clinocottus analis; assembly: GCF_023055335.1. Lineage (NCBI taxonomy): Eukaryota > Metazoa > Chordata > Actinopteri > Perciformes > Cottidae > Clinocottus > Clinocottus analis. The sequence continues at coordinate 14,730,746 of NW_027175854.1, read as the reverse complement.
AAGTAAAGTTAACGTGAGAAGAGGAGAAGGAGCAGGAAGAGGAGGAAGCGCAGCTGCTGGTCACGGTGGAGGAGGAAGAAAGAGGAGGGTGAGGAGAAGGAGGAAGAGGACGAAGAGGAGGAGGAGGAGGAGGAGGAAAAGGAGGAGGGAGAGGAGGAAGAGGAGGAGGACGGTGTGGAGGAAGGATGCCATCTGCTCCACTGGGCTGGTCACGGCTGGCTGCAGCACCACCTGTCTAACCTGTCATACACACACACAGAGAGACAGACGCACACACACGCACACGCACGCACACACACACACACACACACACACACACACACACACCATGATGTCGGAGAGCATCTCGTTTTGAGTCTTGAACCAGAAGCATTGCAGATGTTACGCAGCTGTTGGTCGTCTCCCTTAAACATTTATGATATTTACCAAAAACGAGATAAAACTCTTCTGAACTACGAGTTTCAAGAAATAAAGACGGATAAATAAATAATCTTTTGAAAATGATTTTTCCAAAAAAAAGTCTCGTGGGTCATTAACTCCTTCTGGCTCAGAACATTGAACACATTTGATTGGTTCGGCCTCTGGAGGTGTATGCAGCGACATGAACACGCCCCCTCCGTCTACATATGGTCACTTCCTGTTCACTGGTCGCACAGAAACAAAAATGGCGGCGCCCAATCCGCCGAACTTGAGGCTTCAAAACGTCCCATTGTCCCTTAATGTAGCACGTGATGTGGCTGAAGATGAAAATGAAATGCACTTTTTATAAATAAATATAATAAACATCCTGCGCTTTGAGGTTCAGCCGCATGGGAACGCTTGTGTGCGATTACGTATTGATTTTTTTTTTCTCCATCTCATTTCATGCAGAATGTGGGTCACATCTACGTCTCGTGCTTCTGTCTTTCCGGCAGGAATCTGTTTATCTCTCCGCGAGTCGTTAACCTTCAGATTTACGGCTTCATGTTCTGGCAGCAGCTGTTTAATTTGGGTAAAAATTAAAGCCACGTTTAATAAAACATCACTCTTTAACCTGTTCTGTACTTTTTAGTGCTGTTATTTTTAAATAATTAATGAGTTGTTACGGCGCTCATTTCCAGCTCGCTGCCTTTCCAATCATCCGGCTTTAATTGATTAACGTTAATTAACTCTGCCTTCGCTCTTTTGCTTCATTAATTGAACAATGTTGTGGTTTAATCCTTAAAGATATATATGTATAGGTTCACCCTGAGTTTATTAATTGGGACATTCATTTGATAAACGCTAGGATTTATTATTTTTTACTCCTCGCTGTTGCAAAATTAGAAAATGGCATCCATCAAAAACATGAGACATGAGGAACATGAGGATGAGCTTTAATGAGGCCGCGTGCTAATGAGAGGCTACGATTAAAGTGCAAATGATATGGATGCTAATAGGCTTGTTTACATAATATGTGTGTCAGTGTGTGTGTGTGTGTGGGTGTGTGTGTGTGTGTGTGTGTGTGTGTGTGTGTGAGAGAGAGAGAGCGCAGGGAGGAGATTGCCTGTCTACATCTGCTCAGAGGTCATACACGATTGGTCAGATCGATATCTGCTCTGCTTTCAGTTTCAGCTCGCTGACCCCGAGCTCAGATCAACCGTTAATTCTTTGATAACATCGATCTGTGCGCCAGTGTGTGTGTGTGTGTGTGTGTGTGTGTGTGTGTGTGCGCGTTGGTGCTTGTTCGCACACAGGAAATCACAAAATCGCCGCAGTCTGCCTTCAATACTGAACGCTGGCGGTCGAGTCGTCCTGGTGTGTAAAGCAAGCCCTCTCTCTCCCGACCACCAGGGGGCGACTCCTCTGGTTGTATAGAAGTCTATGCTTCATGTGATAAGAGTTGCATTCTCTCTCCTGACCACCAGGGGGCGAAGTATACGATAGCAGATTTAATAACACATTTAATTTACCTCTTTTGCATTCCTACGGCATCGTGCTCACCAGCACGCGTCCTGTTAATGCGGCTGAATACTGTCATTCAGACAGCTGAGTCGTGCTGTGTGTGTGTGTCTGTGTGTGTGTGTGTGTGTGTGTGTGTGTGTGTGTGTGTGTAAGTCTCCAAGGGGAACGGACATGGCAGGCTGGGAATGTTTTCCAGATACAGTTGCTGCCAGTCAGCCAGTCTGATGAAGCTCTTTAGAGCCAACTGGTGGAATACAAATGAAATAGTGACAAAGGAACACAGAGCGCTCTCTCTCTCTCTCTCTCTCTCTCTCTCTCTCTCTCTCTCTCTCTCTCTCTCTCTCTCTCTCTCTCTCTCTCTCTCTCTCTCTCTCTCTCTGCTGGCGCTCAGAAAAACACACAAATATGCCAAAGAGCCAATCGTCATTGTTGTCAGGTTTCTCCTTTCAGCGCCGTTGAAACCAGGTTTTTTGTGCGACATTGCTTTACAACCTCGGGCGTGATTGTGTTGGAGTCTGCAGTCACCGAGGACGCTTGAATCCTGCCTCCATCTCACTTGAGTGCGACTAAATAAACAGACGTGTTGCTCTTCCTCCTGCAGTTAACTAGCACTTACGACACACACACACACACAGACACACACATGCTCTCCGCGGCGCTAATAGGCTGGCGTCGTGAGCGAGTTTTCGAGGTTTCTGGACTCCTCGGCGAGACGTGTTCGTGTCTTCGTACATTAACGGAGGACGAGCAGCAGACGGAGGAGAAACGCAGTGAAATTCTTGGCATCTGATATTCACGGCTTCAATCAACCGTCTGATAACAAACCTCCATCAACGCTGATGAAACAGAACGCACTCTCAGATTCATTTCTGCCTCAGATCATTTCCTGCATTGTCGGTGAATCAAACCAGCAGCGTGATTGTGCTGAAAGTCCTAGAATGTCACTTCATACCAAGTGGGAGGGCTGTGTTTGTGTCAAATGAGTAACAAAACAACAACATAGGCAAAGAAATGGGTTGCCCTATTTATAGTTTCATTCCATCCCGTCTCTTCTTTTTCTACAACATAACAGAACAATGGAAACAAAGCAATGTGACAACTTAATAACCAACACCGTAGCGCGACAACGTGGCGCGACAACGAAGCGCGACAACGAAGCGCAACAGTGGTAATGCACCAAAGGAAGTAAAAAGAGATCAGAGGTTCAGGTCGGCCTCCTCTCAGAGCTCTCGGTTCCATTAACAACCATCTCATCACAGATCAGAACCAATGAAACTCTTTACTTGGGTCCTGAAACCCTCCCGACTATGGTGAGCTACAGTAAAAGCCTCCAGTGGTCCCTTTAATCCCTTCTTTGTGATCGGGAGGTCACCCGGATATAACCGCACCCCGGGGAGTCGTCGCACAACTTATTCTCCCTTTGAAACATCAAGGCTTCTTCTGATAGGAAGGTGTGCGATCAGGTGCCGCGACCTTTCAGGTCCGGACCACGAGAACAAACAGACAAACCAAACAGCAGTCATTCTCCATTAGTTGGGTCCAACGAGCAGAAGACCATCGCGTTGTGGTTCAGCTGTTCAGCGGTTTTGTTGCCTTTCGTCTGGTTTCACCAGAATCTGACCTGGTGGCTCTGATGAGGATCTTTAAGAAGAACTCTATGGAACCAGAACATCTTCTCTCTGGTGGTCTGGTTACTGATGGAGGTCTATAGAGGACCAGGACTACACTGAGACTATAGAGGACCAGGACTACACTGAGACTATAGAGGACCAGGACTACATTGAGACTATAGAGGACCAGGACTACACTGAGACTATAGAGGACCAGGACTACACTGAGACTATAGAGGACCAGGACTACACTGAAACTATAGAGAACCAGGAATACACTGAGACTATAGAGGACCAGGACTACATTGAGACTATGGAGGACCAGGACTACACTGAGACTATAGAGGACCAGGACTACACTGAGACTATAGAGGACCAGGACTACACTGAGACTATAGAGGACCGGGACTACATTGAGACTATGGAGGACCAGGACTACATTGAGACTATGGAGGACCAGGACTACACTGAGACTATAGAGGACCAGGACTACAATGAGACTATAGAGGACCAGGACTACACTGAAACTATAGAGAACCAGGAATACACTGAGACTATAGAGGACCGGGACTACACTGAGACCTGATTGATCTCACACCAGAACCGGTCCTGTCTCGGCGCGTCCTGCTGGTGTGAGTTCTCTCTGCAGGTGTATGTTTCCGTCAGTACTCAAGACCTTCGTCAGTCCCTCCTTATCAGGTTTAACGTGTTTGACGCTCGCTGCCTCTTCACTCGTCCCAGTCGTGTCACATGACCTTTCAGAGCTGTTTATCCTGCAGCGCTTCACTGCTCGTTACTCTGCTTGTGTTGCGTCAGCGCCGCAGTGAAAAGTCTCTCAGTTGCTTTTGGAAAACAAGCGCTGGCTAGATTCACAGATTATTTCCTTCCCTTCGGTTGAAGCCGCTGATCTCTGGAATCAGCTGTAACAAACAAAGACAACACTTTAAATGAAGTCCAAAGGATTAAAGTAAAATGTTATGCCACAAAGCTTGAGTGTGTCCTGATCTCTCTAGATGTAATGATCGTAGTTATCTTTATATTTATTTCACATTTCATACTTCTTCAATCAATATTGACAGTTAAAAAATAAAACATCATATTCAACAACACTCTGAGTAACACACACACTGAGTAACACACACACTGAATAACACACTCTGAGTAACACACCCTTTATCGAACTCACTCTGAGCATCACTCTGAGTAACACACACTCTAAGTAACACACTCTGAGCAACACACTCATGATTGGTTTGTGCCTCCTTTAGCTGATTAGCTCCTCCTTCAGCCAGTTGGCTCCTCCTTCAGCCAGTTAGCTCCTCCTTCAGCCAGTTGGCTCCTCCTTCAGCCAGTTAGCTCCTCCTTCAGCCAGTTGGCTCCTCCTTCAGCCAGTTGGCTCCTCCTTCAGGCAGTTGGCTCCTCCCTCAGCCAGTTGGCTCCTCCTTTAGCCGTGGCTAACAGGTGTTAGCACAGCGCTAGTTAGACAAAACAAAACACGACACCTCCCACGGACATGTTGCAGCATTCTTATGATCCTGTGTGAGTCTGAACACGGAGGGGAGGGGCTCATCTGTGCTTTAGTTTTCTTCATCGTGTTGGCAGAACATTATTCAGGAAGCATTGAGAGCCGCTGCCGGCTGACAGTCCTTCTCCCTTCATTGGTCTCATGAACACAAACCTGGAACCGCGCACGGTACGTGCACGGCGTTCCTGCAGGAGCTTCATAAAGCTGCGGCGCACAGACGGTCCTGTTAACTTCCTGTCTGGAATCGGCCCGCTGCAGATGAATAATTAAAAGCGCAGATGTCGAGGAGTCCATTATTGTTTGCGACCGCTTCAAAAGACGAATGTGCCGCGTTCACTTTCCTCCGACCCGACAGCGGGAACGCTGACGAGGGCTGACAGACTCGCGGCTTTTTGTTTTTTATTTTTTTGAGGTTGGTTTGATGAAAATGTGCCGTGACGTTCGCTGTCGTGACAGTTTGACGAGGCGCTGGGCTTTAAGACGGGAAGCTTGTCACAATGATTTTATAAGACTGAAGAACAAGTGATTCAATGAATAGAAAACATAATAAAGAGGAAGAAACAAGGGATGAAACTACCTTTATAGTTTAGAAATAGATGCACCGCTTCTTTCCTTCAATAATAACTATTTCAAACATTCATAATAACTCATGTTTATAATGTTTACCAAAGGAATACATCAAGAGAGAAGTAGAGACATTTATATAGACTTCTATACAACCAGAGGAGTCGCCCCCTGGTGGTCAGGAGAGAGAATGCAGCTTTAACACATGAAGCATAGACTTCTATACAACCAGAGGAGTCTCCCCCTGGTGGTCAGGAGAGAGAATGCAGAGAGAATAATATGAGTGAACTGAAAGTTTCAGGGACATTAAAGTTTTGGAATCTGATCAAAGTTGTTCAATGTCTTGCGAAAATGTGTAAGCAGTATTTAAGTGTGTGTGTGTGTGTGTGTGTGTGTGTGTGTGTGTAGGTGTAGGTGTGTGTGTGTGTGTGTGTCAACATCTGCTGCTGAGTGGCTTCCTAAATAATGGCAAGCTGTGAAAGCTGAAATGAGTTTCTTGATGGCGGCGGTTTTGACACATTGAGCGATGATGCAGGTGCATGCAGAAAAAAGAGCAAAAACTACGAGAAAAAAACGTATTTTCTGTCTGCAGATAAAAAAAACAGCAAAAGAAGAATAAAGAAAAGCTCTCATCACGTTGTTGACAACGCAGAGAGGATATTTTACCGTCTCGGTCGAGGTGACAGGCGCTCGTGTTTCTGCTGCGTAAATTACACCGAGATGTTCAGTGTATGTTGTGACCGCAGTGTGTGTGTGTGCGTGTGTGTGTGTGTGTGTGTGTGTGTGTGTAAATGCTGCTCTGTGCTGTTTTTGTACTAAGCTGCTGGAGATGGCATTTTAGCATGCACGGCACAGCGGATTGCCGTCTGTGCATTTCTTCTTTTTTAGCTCTCCTCTTAGCTCAGCTCCTGTCAAGCTGAACTGCCCGGTCACACACACACACACACACACACACACACACACACACACACACACACACACACACACACACACACACACACGCCATCACCAGTGTGTGTGTGTGTGTGTGTGTGTGTGTGTGTTTGTACGTGTATATGTGTGTATGTGCGTGTATATGTTTATGTGTGGTGTGTGTGTGTGTGTGTGTGTGTGTGAGTGTGTATGTTAAAGTCTGTGTGTGCATGTGTGTGTTTTTGTGTGTGTATGTGTGTGATGTTAATGTGTGTGTGTTTAGGTGTGTTTATGTTAATGTGTGTGTATGTTAATGTGTGTGTGTGTGTCTGTTTAGGCGTGTGTGCGTGTGTGTGTGCGTGTATGTTAATGTGTGTGCATGTGCATCTGTCTGTGTGTGCATGTGTGCGTGCCTGTGCGTATGTGTGTGTGCATGCGTGCGTGCGTGTGTGTGTCTGTGCATGTATGTGTGTGTGTGTGTGTGTGTGTGTGTGTGTGTGTGTGTGTGTGTGTGCATGTGTGTGTCCACTGGGCTCTGGCCGGGCTCGATAACTCGGCTCCTGATAAGACAGCAGCGTTCTAACCGAACACACAAGTCAAGGTTTCGGGGCATTAAATGTGTCCTGACTGTGGAAGTTATCTCTCCCGCTCTTCCCAGATAAAGACTTCCCCGCTGCCTCCTCTTCCTCACGGCCTCCAGCGGTGACGAAGGACGGCCCCGGAGCCCCGGGCCCCGGCATCCCGCCCTCCGCTCTGCCCCAGAACCTGCTCCCTCTGCTGGGCCGAGGGCTCAGCGCGGCCTCCCCGCCCGCCGCCCGTCCTCTGGAGCGCCAGAGCGGAGGATTACTGAGGAGGCCGGCCGAACCGCTTCCCACACACACACACGCCCAGCCGGCTCACACACACACGCCTGAGCAGCAGGAGGAGCAGGAGGAGGAGGAAGAGGTCACCACCGGGGTCACGATGCTTGACATGGACACGGAGACGGAGACGCCGTCCTCAGGTACAAAGTACTTAAAATTCATCCTGTTTTATTCTCTGATAAATCTCATGATGTCATTTTCTCGCGCCGTCATCAGGAAAGTTGTCTCATACGTCTTAAGAAAGACTCAAGTCACTTTCCACTTTTTACACAAAGAAAGAGAAAATTAACTGAGAAAAAGATCGTAAATACTTAGGCTTCGAAAAGATTGTAAAATAACTAATTTGGTTTAGAAAAGATAGTAAAAATACTTAGTTAGGTTCAAGAAAAGATCGTAAATACTTATGTTCAAGAAAAGATCGTAAAATAATTACTTAGTGTTAGAAAAGATCGTGCAATAATTAGTTAGGTCGAGAAAAGATCGTGAAAGCTTTAGGTTTAATAAAAGATCATAAATATTAAGTTAGGTTTAGAAAAGAAAAGTTTTTCGGGGTTAAATTAACGAGAGGATCGGTGATGTAACTGCGCTGCACAACAAACAGCAGCGTGAGCATCTCAGCTCGTTGGTTTCATCCTGCATCTGGTCAACGTGTTGTATGAATTATGGGATTATGAGCGATGAGCCGCCGACAGCGACGGTGATTATTTATTTCCAGTCATTGTTACCTTCCGGCTTCATGCTGCGGAGCCGCTTTGATCCTGCAGTTTACATGATTAATTACTCACAGCGGAGACTCGCATTAGCGGGATCAGAGAGAACAGAAACGTTAATGAACAAAAGGTCTCGTCTCTCAGCGCCGGCCGGCTGCAGGATGAACTTCTCCGACCCCGAAGGCTTCATCGACTCCGCCGACGAGCCGCCGCCGCCCGACGGCCTCGTGGTGCACTGCACCTACACGGTGACGGTTTACACAGGGTACGGGGTGGAGCTGCAGGTACACACACACACACACACACACACACACACACACACACACACAAAGGGTACGGGGTGGAGCTGCAGGTACACACACACACACACACACACACACACACACACACACAAAGGGTACGGGGTGGAGCTGCAGGTACACGCACACACACACACACACACACACACACACACACAAAGGGTACGGGGTGGAGCTGCAGGTACACACACACACACACACACACACACACAAAGGGTACGGGGTGGAGCTGCAGGTACACACACACACACACACACACACACACACACAAAGGGTACGGGGTGGAGCTGCAGGTACACACACACACACACACACACACACACACACACACACACACACACACACACACACAAAGGGTACGGGGTGGAGCTGCAGGTACACACACACATACACACACACACACACACATACACACAAAGGGTACGGGGTGGAGCTGCAGGTACACACACACACACATACACTCACGGAGAGACACAGTTACACACCTAGACACAGACACACACACACACACACACACACACACACACACACACACACACACACACACTGTCCTACTAGAGCCCAGGTGTGTGTGTGGTCTCAGGTGTAGCTCCGCCCCCTGGTGGCAGCGTCTTGTATTTCTGCTGCTAAATAAAAAAAAACATTGTGAGAAAATAAAATAACAAGTTTTGAATATTGAAAACTTTACAAAGAAATGATTCAGATGATTAAAGACATCAACACAGAATCTGAATTGTGTTACACGTTTTCTAAAATGTGATTTGCAAATATGCAAATTCACCTGTCCAGGTGAAGAGCGTGAACCTGTCGGAGGGCGAGCAGCTGTCCATCCGCGGCGCCGATGAGCGCGGCGTCCCGCTGGTGCTGGCCAACCACACGCTGCTGGTGGAGGGCCAGGTGATCCGCAGCCCCACCAACACGCTGTCCGTCTACTACCGCTCGGCGCCGGAGGCCGGCCCGGGCGAGTTCCAGCTGCACTACCAGAGTGAGTGTGTGTATACGCAGAAAATATGATTATGCATGCATGTGTGTGTTTGTGTGTGTGTGTGTGGTTTATTTAAATGCCCACACACATTGAGTGTAACGTGTGTTCTCCTGCAGGGAGTGTTGGTACTCGTGTTTGTGCTAATTGCGCAATCAAAAGTCTTCTGGTGGAATCATGATGGAGTCTGTCGGTGAAGTGGCTGATGGGAAATATGATTAATTGGCTCTCATCTAATTAAGAGGCCGAGGATATGGGGGTTTGCATGAGTGTGTGTGTGTGTGTGTGTGTGTGTGTGTGTGTGTGTGTGTGTTCCATTAATCAGAGTTTTATAAACATCTTCACATGAAATCATCGTTCAGGGAATAAAAACATTACAGAAACACAACCAGGAATATTAATAATATTAATATTAATCACGTTGTTTATTTAATTAAAGTTAAATGAGTTAAAATTCCCCGTGGGGAATTTTATTTCTCCAGTGACTTAGAGCTTGTTTATAATCGCCTTCAAGCTGAATGTTTTCTTTCATAACAATATATTTTCATAATTAAGAACAAATGTTCACTGAGAGGAAACAAAATGGTTTCCAGAAGAACGGAAACATAATAACATGAAAACAAAAAGTCACACTCCAAGATTTACATTAATGAAGTGAAGTTTGGTGAAGTGACGTTTAATGACGTGAAGTGACGTTTCGTGCGCATTGGCTTCCCCATGGTCCTGAAACACGTGGGTTGTGTCTCCCTCTCTGCAGTCTTCAGGCTGAGCTGCTCGCTGCCCAAGAGGCCTCACTTCGGGGAGGTGTCGGTGCTGGACCTGCTGCCTGGAGGCACGGCCCGCTTCCACTGTCACATGGGGTACCACCTGCAGGGGGCGCCACTGCTCACCTGCCGCAACGCCTCGCTGCCGGTGTGGAGCGGCAAGGTACCAGCGTGCAGAGGTAAGCGCTGCTGCAGAGGAGGCTTCCTATTGGCTGTCCCCTGTAAGGAGAGGAGGCTTCCTATTGGCTGTCCCCTGTAAGGAGAGGAGGCTTCCTATTGGCTGTACCCTGTAAGGAGAGGAGGCTTTCTATTGGCTGTCCTCTGTAAGGAGAGGAGGCTTTCTGTTGGCTGTCCCCTGTAAGGAGAGGAGGCTTTCTATTGGCTGTCCCCTGTAAGGAGAGGAGGCTTTCTATTGGCTGTCCCCTGTAAGGAGAGGAGGCTTCCTATTGGCTGTACCCTGTAAGGAGAGGAGGCTTTCTATTGGCTGTCCTCTGTAAGGAGAGGAGGCTTTCTGTTGGCTGTCCCCTGTAAGGAGAGGAGGCTTTCTATTGGCTGTCCCCTGTAAGGAGAGGAGGCTTTCTATTGGCTGTCCTCTGTACGGAGAGGAGGCTTCCTATTGGCTGTCCTCTGTACGGAGAGGAGGCTTCCTATTGGCTGTCCTCTGTACGGAGAGGAGGCTTCCTATTGGCTGTCCTCTGTAAGGAGAGGAGGCTTTCTATTGGCTGTCCCCTGTACGGAGAGGAGGTGGAGTCACCCATTGGCTGGTGGACTGATGTTATGAAGCCTTTCGTTCACAGTAGTCATCTTGGATGGCGGCCATGTTGTTTTTGGCTCTAAAGCGTCCCCTGCTTTATGGTCTGTTTGACTCTAAATTAGTATAATTTACTAAATGAACGTCATACTGTATTGAAGAAGACTTGAAACTACAGATTGAGCCAATACATAATGACATTCTGTTGAGAAACGTCTTCATTGCACCTTCACCTGAGTAGCGTGGCCTCCTCTCTGCAGCTCTCTGTGGCGGCACAGTGAAGAACGCTACGGTGGGCCGGGTGCTGTCGCCCTCAGCGCACCACGGGCCCAACGCCACGCAGGACCGGTCCTGCTCCTGGTCCCTGGAGGCCCCCAAGGACCAGAGGCTGCACCTGCACCTGGAGAGACTGTCCCTGGGGGCCACGGACAGGTTTGGGCTTTCATTGGTTGTTCTTTATTCTTACCATAATCAATTATTCTTCTTCATTTTGTATTTTATTCATTAATTTTATTTTATTGAAATACATTATAATTATTATAATTATGAACACATCATTTAATGTATTTATGTGCTTTTTTTTAACAGTTTAAAAAGTTCACATTATTAATACATTACAAAAACTAAATTTAATATTTTTTCAGCTCTTTGGTGTAAAAATCCTGATTTGTAAATAAAGCTTTCAGATTAATATTGAAGCAGGAAGTGGCGTAAAAAGTACAAGTACCTCAAACGTGTACTTGAGTATTGTGTTGTCTAGAACCGGGCCCCTGGGCCCCATGGGGCTCTAATACTGAGCCCCTAGGCCTCTAGAACCAAGCTTCTAGAACCGGGCCTCTAGGCCTATGGAACTGGGCCCCCAGAACCGGGCCTCTAGAACTGGGACTCTAGAACCAGCCCTCTAGTACCGGGCCCCTAGGCCTTTAGAACCGGGCCTCTAGGCCTCTTGAACCGGGCCCCCGGGCCTCACGGTGTCCCCGTGCCTGCAGGCTGGTGCTGTGGAGCGGGCTGGACGCCGGCTCTGTGGTTCTGTTCGACTCGGGTCGGGGGGGCCAGATCCCCTTTGAGGGCGTGATCAGCGAGGGCCCGGCCGTGAGGATCCAGTTCATCACGGACCGGCCCGACCACAACACGGGCTTCAACATCCGCTACGAAGGTACGCAGCCGGCAACACATATTCATATTTATAACATCGTCACTGATCAGCACGGCACCGAAGGGTTCTGAGCTCCAGTTCTGGGTGAGTGGAGGACCGAGAAGAAGGAACCAGCATCCGTGGGTTTTAATATTTGATATTTAATCTTTAATAAAGCTGTGTTTGCGCCGCAGCCTTCGAGCGCGGCCGCTGCTACGAGCCGTTCCTGCAGAACGGGAACTTCTCGACCTCGGACCCGCTGTACGGCGTCGGGGCCGTGGTCCAGTTCAGCTGCGACCCGGGCCACGCGCTGGAGCAGGGCCCGCCCGTCATCGAGTGCGTCAGCGCCCGCGACCCGTACTGGAACGACACGGAGCCGCTGTGCAAAGGTACCGCCGGGGGCCCGAGACCGCCAGCTGGGTTTGAATATCACAACAAAATAAAAGTATTTGTTTTTACAATTCCTGCAACTTTGTGCTTTTTACTGAAGTACAGAAGTGAATATTCTACTTTGTTTTATTGACTTGATGACTTTGTTTACTCTGAAGATTCATATTAATACAAAACCTAGTAAACTGATGAATTATGTATTAGTATAGATTAATCTACCAGCAGTATACAACAAGCTCCGCCTTTAGTGTAACACAGTAACTTTTGTCGCCCCCTGCAGCGCAGTGCGGGGGCGACCTGGCCGGGCCCGGTGGCGTGATCCTGTCTCCTAACTGGCCCGAATGGTACGGAGAGGGAGAGGACTGCAGCTGGAGGATCCACGTAGGGGAGGACAAAAGGGTGCTGCTGGACGTGCAGCTGTGAGGACACACACACACACACACACATATACACACACACACACACACACGCACACACACACAAACCATATCCTTTAGCTGAGGCTTTTATCTAAAGAGACAATAAGTGAATTCATACATGAGGACAAACTCAGAACAACAAAAATCAAGAAATAAATTCACACAACACACACATAAGACACAAGAAACACACAGCACACACACACACAACACACACACAAGAAACACACAACACACACACACACACATCTGTGTTACACTCTCAGCCTGTGGATGGAAGCCGCGTTTAGCCTCCGAGGTCACGTGGTCTCCACCATCATCTTCATCTTCATCAGCTGACGGCGCCTCCCTCCCGCAGGCTGAACATCAGCGACAGCGACATGCTGACCATCACCGACGGCGACGAGGTCACGACCCGCATCCTGGGCCGCTACGTGGGCGGCAGCGGGCCCTTCAAGCTGTCGTCCAGCACGCCCGACCTCACAGTGACCTTCCACTCCGACCCGGCCGGGCTCGTGTTCGGCAAGGGGGAGGGCTTCATCGTCAACTACATGGGTGAGCCGGGTGTACGCAGACGGGTTTTGAAGCCATGAAAAGAGCCAAAAGCAACAGAACCTTCAACGCTCTGGTGCACACTTCCTCACTTCCTGCCTGTGGCTCTCAGCTGCAATCCCATTGGCTCCTAGACGCGAAGCTTCAGAAACACACACGTACTGTAACAATGAAGTGAAGTACAGTATCAAGTACAATGTGTACCTCTCTCGTGTGTGTGTGTGTGTGTGTGTGTGTGTGTGTGTGTGTGTGTGTGTGTGTGCTCTGGTAATAAATTGCCTCCACACACACGCGTCCAGGCTCGAGTCAATACGATGAATAATTTATCCAAAAAACTCAATTTACAAATCCCTGAAGGAGGACTATAATGCAGAGTGTTACGCAATACTGTACATACTGTACACACACACACACACACACACACACACACACACACACACACACACACACACACAGACCAGGAGTCCCAGTAGGAGTAATAGTCTTAAAACATGAATAATGTGTTCAGGAGTTCTGTTTTTCAATCTCTTCTTCTCCCGTTCAGCGCTTCACTCCTGCAGCGTTCTCGGACTCAAAGTCGACAGTTTAAAGAAGAAGAATACATCTTCACCTCCTATTTATTTTTTCTCAGAGGTGTCACGAAACGACTCCTGTCCGGACCTGCCCGAGATCCAGAACGGCTGGAAGACCACGTCCCACATCGCGCTGGTGCGCGGGGCTCGGATCACGTACCAGTGCGACCCGGGGTACGACCTGGTGGGCCGCGAGACCCTCACCTGTCAGCTGGACCTCACCTGGAGCTCGCAGCCGCCGTTCTGCGAAAAGAGTCAGTTACTCTCTTATTCCTTCGCCGAGATATGACAAGTATTTACAACCAGATAATTCTTTGTCCTGACCACTAGGGGTGACTCCTCTGGTTGTATAGAAGTCTATGCTTCATGTGTTAAAGCTGCATTCCCTCTACAGGAAGCTGGTATTAGTGATATCAAGGAGGAGGAGTTTCCTTTTCTTATTAATACATATTTTGTCCTGCAGAATATGAGTATGACGAATAATTTATGAGCCATAATCTAGGAAATGTTCATTTTTTTGTGTTTATTTGACCATATCTTTTGGGATATTGTACTGGATCTCTGTCGTTTTTACCTATAAAATCTTGTCTTTATAAAATAATGCCCCCGGTTATGGGTAACAATGCTAATAACATCTTCTGGTCTGCATGTTCCTCCTCTCCTCAGTCATGTACTGCTCAGATCCGGGCCATGTGGAGCACTCTACCCGGTCTCTGTCCGACCCAAAACTTCTGGTCGGGACCACCATCCAGTACACCTGCAACCCCGGCTTCATCCTGCAGGGGGGCGCCACCATCTCCTGCTACGGCCGCGAGCCGGGGACGCCGGTGTGGACGTCCCGACTGCCCCACTGTGTGTGTGAGTACCTCGCGAGGAAAGAAGGACAGTAAATATAGAAATAGGGGGAAGGTTTAGTTTCTTTTGCCTCCCAGGAGAGGAATAAAAAAAACAAAAAAGGTATTTATTTTATCACGGGCTGAAAAGAGGTCGTGGTTTACCGGTGATTTGTCAGGCTGTGATGTCAGAAAGCTTTTCATCAGATGCACATTTAACACAAGATGAGAAGCTCTTCTTCCCCGCGGCCAAGAGATCTAACAGGAGTGGGTTTGTGTGATCTCTCTCTCTCTCTCTCTCTCTCTCTCTCTTTCTCTCTCTCTCTCTCTCTCTCTCTCTCTCCTCTGCTGACACAGATCACAGCGTCTCCACATGCCAGAGATGATGCTTCATCTCAGCACTGTGTGTGTGTGTCTCTGTGTGTGTGTTTTTAGGGGTATTAATGTCTGCGTGAAGTGTTTGATATGTAAATTCGATGCTAATGCACCGTACCAATCAGCTCGCAGCCACCTGGAGGAGGGGGCGGAGATTACCCATGAGTCACCTCGAGTCAGCCGCGGCCTGTCGAGTCTGACGAGGAAAAAAATTAAAATAAATAAACAACAGGATCTAAAAGATTCTTCTTCTTCTTCTTCTTCTTCTTCTTCTTCTTCTTCTTCTTCTTCTTCTTCTTCTTCTTCTTCTTCTTCTTCTTCTTCTTCTCTCGGTCTACAGCGGAAGACTCAGTCTCCTGTGAGAACCCTGGCCTCCCGGACAACGGGTACCAGATCCTGTCCAAGAGGCTGTACCTGCCCGCCGAGTCGCTCACCTTCGTCTGTTACCAAGGCTACGAGCTCATCGGAGAGGTTGCCATTAAGTGCATCCTTGGGAACCCGTCCTTCTGGAGCGGCCCACTCCCACTCTGCAGGGGTGAGAATGTTATGTATTTACTTTTTGTTATATTTTGATGTCAGGTGGAATGGAGCGCTCCCTTCTCCTCGATACCTTTTGGATTTGTGCACGAACAACAATATTCCTCAAAGACTTTTCTTTGCCCTCCATGCTTGTTGATATTGAGAGATTGATCATGGCGCCCGTGCATGCTAACGACCGTTAGCTGAACCCTAGTGACCAGACAGCGACCGTCCAATGGTAGCTTGGCCACCGTAAACCTGTTTCTAGTGGCGTCTATTGGTGGGGCTGCATATTGCAACCAACAGAATATTCTACCGTCTGTGTCAAAGAACTAAGCATAGACTTCTATACAACAGAGGAGTCGCCCCCTAGTGGTCTATAGCGAAAATGCAGTTTTAACACATGAAGTATAGACTTCTATACAACAGAGGAGTCGCCCTCTGGTGGTCTATAGAGAAAATGCAGTTTTAACACATGAAGTATAGACTTCTATACAACCAGAGTAGTCGCCCTCAGGTGGTCGACAGGGAAAATGCAGCTTCCACACATGAAGCATGGACTTCTATACAACCAGAGGAGTCTTTTAAGACACTTCTGAATTGGCTTCACTCGGCAGAACTGGAGGTCTGGGGACCGCGTCTTCACAAACCTGATAAAAGCAGGACCTCGAGCACATGGGGAAACGTAGACTTAGTAACGGTTCAGGGATCAGCCAGCGGTCATTTCAAAGCTGCCGTGTTACCAATCCAAACTCTACAGGATGTTTGATGTCAACTCTCACATGCACTGACCGACAGAATGATGTCTTGCAGCCAACCAAGACTGCTTTATCAACCATGCTTTGGAAGGTGAGTCTTATCCGTGTACGTCGGTGGGCTGAAAAGACCAAACACACACACACACACACAAAAGCAAAAATAAAGCCGCTTGCATCTGCAAACATCTGCCTGCCGAGTTCATTCACTGTGTGTTTGTGCATCCACCTGTTTGTGTTTGTGTGTTTACCCGGAGACCTCGCCTCCGTTTGCTTCTCCACCCCCGGCCGGCCTCGTAGAGCTTGTATTGGTTTTATCCGGCGTTGCCTTCGGTTCACCGTGTGTGTTTTACGTGAACGCTATGTCTCAGTTGCAGAGGCGACCGCCGGCTCCACGCTGGACGGAGGGAACATCGCGCTGGCCATCTTCATCCTCGTCCTCCTGCTGACCGTGCTGCTCGGGGGGGCGTATGTCTACGTCACGCGGTGAGGTCAAGTCCACACTCTGAAACCATCTTCATGTTGATTGTGTTTTTTTGTATTGTTTATATATTTCATTATTTTTTAAAAATTAAAATGTTTTTTTTCTTCATTTTATTTATTTTATTTGTATTTTTTATGTATGTGTTAAATCATGTATGTATATTTTAAATGTATATATTTGTATATACAAATTTACATTCATTTATATACATATAATGTTCAATATATTTTCTATAGACATCTATGTATATACATATATGTATATACATTTTTTTGTATATATATATATATATATATATATATATATATATATATATATATATATATATATATATATATATATATATATATACACCTTCTCTAACCTCTGACCTTCCTCCTGGTGTTTTAGGTGCCGGTATCACTCCAACTTGAGGCTTCCTCTCATCTATCCTCACCCGTACCGACAGATTACCGTGGAGACGGAGTTCGACAACCCGCTCTATGAGACCGGAGGGGTGAGTCTCCATCACCTCTAGAGGCCGAGCGCCCGATGCCCTGGACCCTCGCAGGGTCCTCCTCATCTTCATCTATGTAACAGGACTATCTGAAGAGGAAGAAGATAAGAGTGATTGTGTTAAAGATTCCTGATGGATGACACGAGGCTGTGTCCTCACGTCTGAGACAAAGATCTCGACACAATATTTAATAAAATGCAGTGGTGGGCCGTGCGACTGCAGATGTAATAACAGTAACACAACCAGCAGCACCAGATGCACTAAACCCTCCGCAATCCTCTGTGGGAGAGGCGTCATCAGTAAATCCACCCGCAAGTCCGTTTCTCAGGCTTCAGCCAGAGCTACGAAGTAGCTTGTAGGTAGATACTAGGCAGCTTCTAGGTAGCTACTAGGTAGCTTTTAGGTAGCTTCTAGTTTCTAGGTAGAAGCTAGAGGTTTCTAGTAGCTTCTTTCGTTGACAGAAGTCAAGGTGGCCACAGATCAATCACAGCACATGTTAATCGTCACACTGGACCACTGACCAATCATAACGTTGTGTTTGTGTTCTGGCGTAGCAGAGAAGGCTTAGCAGGCCCTGACGGCTCACCACTGGTGAAATGAGGGGACAAAGGTCAACTGAGAGGAGCCTCAGAGTTGGTAATCTTCTCTTTTTTCTCTCTACTGTTTACAGGACACTCGAGAATACGAAGTATCGATATGAGGCACAACAACGTTCTGACTCCTCCTCCCTCCGCGCCTCCTCCCTCCTTACCTCCTCCCTCCTTCTCCGTCCCTTCGGAGGAGGCGTTGTAAATACAGATAGATGATGTCCGGCCACGTCTGCCAACGAGACGTGAGCCCACTGATCCTTCTCCTCCTTTACTCTACTTGATAAGAAACCAGAGGAGGAGGAGAAGGAGGAGGCCCAAAGGTCATCGAAGACCATGGGAACACGGTGAGGAAAGAGATGCTGAGTTTGAAAAGAGGAGAGGAGGAGGAGGGGGAGGAGGAGGAGGAGGAGGAAGAGGAAGAGGAGGAGGAGGAGGAGGACACAAGGACTGAAGCACTTTTACAGTATTTTTGTTGAATATGAGACTATTAGAGGAAAACAAATCCTGGAACCGAAAAGAGAGTCAAAGTTGTAATCCTTAACATCAAACCACTTTGAGTTCTATTTATGGTCTGATTTATTTCTGTTTGAAGAGGGTTTGCTCTTTATTTAGAATTAAACAAAATTTATACGAAAAGTGAAGACGATCTTTGTTTTGTGTTTATTTACCAAACAGAAACGAGCCGTCAGCTAGCGAGCAACAGATTCAGTTTAGCATGTGTTAATGCTGCATTCTCCCTCCTGACCACCAAGGGGCAACTCCTCTGGCTGTATAGAAGTCTATACTTTATGTGTTAAAGCTGCATTCTCTCTCCTGATCACCAGGGGGCGACTCCTCTGGTTGTATAGTAGAGAGAATGCAGCTTTAAAACATCAAGAGTAAACTTCTATACAACCAAAGGAGTCACCCCCTGGTGTTCAGCATAGAGAATGCAGCTTTACCACATGAAGCGTAGACTTCTATACAACCAGAAGAGTTGCCCCTTGGTGGTCAGTAGAGAGAACACAGCTTTAACACATAAAGCATAGGCTTCTATACAACCAGTATAGAGTTATCATTGTCCTTGATGCAGTTGTTTCCACAGTTATGAAACTGTCATCAGTTTCATAACTGTTTCATACGAGGAAAATACTTTTTGAGGGGGTTTTTTGTGTCGCAGTATTGCTGTGTAGAGATGTATTCACCCTCTGAACCCAAAGCACTTTCGGGGGACTTTATTTTTGCTTCAGCACATAATTTCTCTCCGTGGCCTCGTTTCCCAAAGCAACATAAAAGCCTCATCTCTATGGAAACAGGACCCCGATGAGGAGAACGCGTCTTCAGTGCAGAACAACTCGGTCATCGTGACATGAGTCATTAAAGAGGAAAATAGCACAGTGCAATTTAACAATGTATCACGAATGTAAAAACGTTTTTATGAAATTATTCTCACATTTCCAGCTGTTTCGTAGGACTGACATTAAGGATTACAACTTTAGGAGTCTTGGGGGTAAATTGTCCGGTGGACTGGTGGAGCTTCTTGTTGTTGTTTACATCCACTCTCCCTTCACCGTCTCCTGCCACAAGAGTGACGATAACAGGAAGCTGATAGGGTGCCGTGTCCCTGAACGCACCTTCGGTCCCTGAACTCACCTCCGGCTGGGCATCACCTTCCAGACTCTTCATTAGTTTCCAGCTGTAGCTCGTCCCGTGGTGTGTTCATGACTTCCGGGCGTTTGCTGACGTCTTGTTCCCGCCTGTATTAAAATGGATCCGGAGCCCTTCGGATCCGGACCGGACCGACTCGGGACTTAAAAAAAGGAATCGAACCTGCGGCGGTTTGCGTGTGAATAGCTGTAGTGAATCGACGGAGCTCCGCCCACCAGATGACGTATTTATTTTGATGTATACTGTACATGTGATGTTTTATGCAGATTGATAAATGTACATTTTCATTATGAGAAGACCGATGTGAAGAGTTTCCCTAAATAAATGGCAAAACTTCAATAAAAAAAATCCAAAAGACTTTCTAAATATTGAGGCTCTCTGGTGGATTCTTTGATGTCGTCTCTTTTCCAACTCTTTGACAGTTAATCAGAACTTCTCTTTACTTGTCTCTTAAAATCTCTCATTCACTTCAAATATGAACATATTGCACATTTCATTTGGCTTCATTTTGCATCTGAGAGTTCAGATGTTTGAGTTAAATGATTTAATCAAAAATAATGTGAAGAAAATGATCACAGAACATGTTCCTCTTGACTTCCTAGATAAACAGTTCTCAACCTTCTGATATTTCCAAATGAAAATGTCTCCAGGGATCTCGAGCGATTGAATTATTAATATTTCTCTGTCTGAAGCTTTGACTCTTTTAAAAAGGGAAACTTTTACAGGGTTTTTGGAACTGGAGAGAAAAGATGAGCCTTTAGTCACCTGGTTGATCAATTTATAGTTCAATCAATAATATTTTCCCCCTTTTGTTTTAATGCAAAGTGTCTCGTCCTCGTGTCCAAAAATTGAATAGTCGTAGAAAAATATATATATTTTTATGAACTTTCATGCAGTTTAATAAAAACTTGGTTACTTTCTGCACATTAACCTCATGGGGGGCAGAAGAAGAGGAGGAAGAGGAGGAGCAGAAGGTTTCCTGCTGACACAAGTGTAATGGAGCCAAAGGCCTCACAGGCGTTCATGTCCGCATCATTAATATCACAGCATGGGGCCAGATATTAATGCAAAAACAAGTGTATTGCATAAAACCTGCAGGCCTGAGTTAAAACCAGAGACAATAATTATGTGAAGAATAAATTCATGTTTCAGAGTCATAATGAGTAAAAATACACCACCATGAAAGATTAGAATGCTTTTATTAAATTTTCAGGGTTTTATATAAACCATCAAGTAAATCGCTATCTTTAAATGCATAAGAAAGAAGAAGAAAAAAACGGCAAACAAATACTGATCAATAACTCTGATCAATAACTGATCAATAAGTGTGATCAATAACTCTGATCAATAAGTCTGATGTCTAATGCATGTTGCAGAAATGTGGTTTCATGCATTAATTATGAATCATCGACACATTGTTTGTTGTTGCTATGCATCATTTATCAGGAAGCGCCAATTAGTTAATTAGATCAAATTATGCTAATTAGGCTCCACCTGTGGGAAATAAAAAGTGTATATGTGGTTGGTGTGTGTGTGCGTGTGTGTGTGTGTGTGTGTATATGTGTGTATATGTGTGTGTGTGAGAGAGAGAGAGAGAGAGAGAGAGAGAGAGAGAGAGAGAGAGAGAGAGAGAGAGAGAGAGAGAGAGAGAGAGAGAGAGTGTGTGTGTGTGTGTGTGTGTGTGTGTGTGTGTGTGTGTGTGTGTGTGTGTGTGTGTGTGTGTGTGTGTGTGTGTCTACAGGATGGTCTCTGAGTCACCAAAGTGAGCTCGGCGTCTCTTCTGGAAGTCTCTGTTTCTTCCCGCTGGAGGCCGCATGTCCCGAGGTCCCTGAAGGTGGCGCTGTCCTCCGGAGAAGAATTCCGGATCCTCGAGGTCCGAGTCCACCTGGATACTCACCTGGGGAACGGGCTGCAGGTGCGGCGGCTGCAGGTGCGGCGGCTGCAGGTGCGGCGGCTGCAGGTGCGGCGGCTGCAGGTGCGGCGGCTGCAGGTGCGGCGGCTGCAGGTGCGGCGGCTGCAGGTGCGGCGGCTGCAGGTGTGGCGGCGCGTCCCCGGCGGTGAGGCTGGAGGTGAGGGAGGGGGCGGGGGAGGGGCAGCAGATCTTCAGGCGCAGGGTGATGCTGTGGAAGCGGCCGGGTCACACTGTTACTGACAGACTGGGAGCACTGGTGTAAAGATACTTTGTGTCTAAAGAATGGAAGAAACTTGTCATTGAAGTGCAGCTGAAAAAAATGAATAATATAGTTTTATTTAAAACTTTACTTTATAGCTTGTATTGTATTTTATTTCTGTAATTTACTTCTAAAGAGGTTGTTTGAACTTATTTTCTCAATAAATATTAATAAAATAAGTGCTGGTTTATTGTATGCCTGACTGACACTAGGGGGCGTTATTGATCAAGCAGAACTAAATCTGGAGTGACCGGAAGTGAGCCAGAACAGAGGGGCTGATGGGTAATTTGATGCCTTTTTTTTTTAACTTACAAGCAAATCTTACTTTTTAGATGAATATATTACGACTGAATATAACTATTAGTATCAAAAAATATTCTACAACTATACTTTAATAACTTTTGATAGCTTGAAAAATATGTAATAAATAAATATTAAAATAATTAAATCCAGGAAATAAAATCAGTGGTCGAGAAAGGAATTGTCAGACTAAACGAAAATGACTTTTTTTTTTTAGAGCTTCGTCTTTATTGTTTTTATTGTTGATAAAGTGAAAAAGAAAAAAAACAGGTGTCAGGTATCAGGTATGGTCTTCTGGTGTCAGGTTTCATGTGTCAGGTTTCATGTGTCAGGTGTCAGATCATTAAGGTGAAGGTGCAAGTTCAGTACCTTCGGTCTAATTCATTTTGATCAGATGTGACTGTGGAATATGGATTCATCTCCTGTAAAAACATAAACACACACACGTGTATAAGTATATATATGTATATATATATATATATATATATATATATATATATATATATATATATATATATATACAAATATATACACATATACACATATATATATACATATATATGTATACACACATATATACATATATATATACATATATACATATATACATATATACATATATATATATATATATATATATATATATATATATATATATACTTCACTTTTATATATTTTGTAAATAACAGTTTTATGACATATTACATTGACATGTGATACAGTGATATTTATCAACACATTATTACTTCTGAGATTTTGATTTTCTGAGTTTATGTCTCTGGTCTTAAAAACTTACCCCCGGAGTCTCTCTCTTCACCGCTGATGTTTGTTGTGTTTGCTGAACACATCTTCACATCCAAACATGTTCAAATGACTCATGACTGACTTCCACATTTCTACTTGTTTACCGTTGTTTGCTAAATAAATATGTTTTAAAGCCTTGTAAGCTCGTCTGGTCCCGTTTAACAGAACACGACGTACTCATTTATAAGTTACTTTCAACATGTAATAGATATAGACTACACCTAGTATATGTCATGACATTTTTCGACATGCTATCTCTTTTTTAATACAAATATTATTTTAAAAAGTTATGGAATAACATTGCTTAAAAATGTCTATGAAAAATAAAAATACATTGTGTACTGAAAACTTCCTCCATGTGCAACCAAAGGTTCATCGCTCACATTCAATCAATGACATCACACATTTAAACAACTCAACGGGTGAAGGTGAGGGGCGCTGTACTCACAATCAGAGGTTTGCTTTTGGGGGGGAGGGGTTAACGTGGAGGGGGAGGGTCTCCTGGTCTCCATGGGAACCTTCACTGGAGAGGGGGAGGAGCTACCGGGCTGAGGGACAAAGAGACGAAGAGGTCGGCATGCGGGACAAACTGGGACTAAAGAATAAGACTGCACGTATCCTTTATTTGTGTCATCATCAAACAGCTCGTGAGCCCAAGAGGTCCATTAAAAACATATCAGACGTTCCTTCATTAATAACTTACACACAGATTGTTTATTTACGGCCTCCTGTGTGTTTGGTCAAAGTAATAGCGATCAGCTGTTATAGGAAATTATGAGGATTTATATATATATATATATATATATTTAAATATCTGTGATCCCGTTTTTAATTTTAATTCTGTTTATTGGTTCTCAAGTTTACAGATAAGTTCAATGCAGATAACATGTTTTGTGTTTTACAAAGAAAAGAGCAAAAAAGGACAAAAACGTTAAAAGAATATTGACAGAGGGGTTAAAAGCAAACAAAAACACACACATAAAAGTGAAACACAAATATATTAAAAGAGGCGGCCCAAGTAGCTTGAGAATTCAATATGAGAAGATTGGCAGATGTGTTTTGTGTCCCCAAAAAATAATGACAATAACTTTAAGTCTACAAATAACACAGGAGGAGATTTAAAGCCTATAGATTAAAGTACAGGAAGGGAGGCCATGTTTACTCTAATTCCTCAGTTTGGTAATTCATCCTCTTCTTTTTCTTTGTTTTTCAAATGGTTAATCTTCAGGATTAAATTTCACCTTTAAAACACAGTCGGGTTTTTTTTTGGTCTCTTCACGTGAATTTTGTCAAAAATTAAAAAAACACACAGAGCTTTTCTCCTTCAATCAGAAGCTGGCGAACGACAAGGAGACAGACGCAACGAGAGGAGGATGGACACGCAGAGCCGACAGTGCCTTCAGCAGCACTGTGGGCAGAGAAACACACACTGTTAGTATCACAGACAACACACACACACACACAACATGGACACACACACACATTTCAATGCACTTTGAAGGCACCATCTCCCTCCTCACCTCCTCGTCGCTCTCGGGCTCGATCCTCTTCTTCTCCTTCTTCTTCGTCGTCTTGTCGTCCTCCTTCTTCTTCTTGTCTTTGTCCGGCAGGATGTCGTCCAGCCAGGCGAGGTCGTGCTGCGAGAACATGAAGTCCAGCAGCTTCCTCACCACCAGCAGGCCCAGGATCTGTGTGGGGGGCAGGGGAGGCGTTCAGGTACCACGCTGTAAAGAATGCCCTGTTATAGGTACTACAGGGAAGAGGCATTCAGGTACCACACTGTAAAGAGTACAGGTACTACAGGGAGGAGGCGTTCAGGTACCACGCTGTAAAGAATGCCCTGTTACAGGTACTACAGGGAAGAGGCATTCAGGTACCACACTGTAAAGAATACAGGTACGACAGGGAGGAGGCGTTCAGGTACCACGCTGTAAAGAATGCCCTGTTGCAGGTACTACAGGGAGGAGGTGTTACTGAAGCACAGACTCACCATCACTGGGAAGATGATGGCCAGGAAGGTGGACTTTAGGACCCAGAGGACGGCCAGACAGATGATCTGGACCAGCGTGAAGAGGTGAACACGCCTCAGCGGGACGTGGCGCAGGAAGGAGAAGTCGGGCTGGTGTTTGGGCGGCATGAGGTAGAGCTTGATGCGCTCCCAGAACTACAACGAGACGTAAAGAGGAACTTTATCTGTTCTCCTCTATGTCATGAAGTATCATCGAGAGATATGAGGCTTTATGTCTCTATGTGGGACATTATGACTCTACCTTATGAGACCTTATGTCTCCATATGATACCTTATGTCTCTATATGATACTTTATGTCTCCATATGATACTTTATGTCTCTATACGGGACATTATGACTCTACATTATGAGACCTTATGTCTCTATATGATACTTTATGATACCTTATGTCTCTATATGATACTTTATGTCTCTATATGATACTTTGTCTCTAATTATGTCTAATTATCTAGAATCTTTCAATTATGTTAATTGTTTTTCAAGTTTACAGATCAGTTCAATGTAAATAACATGTTTTGTTTTTTACAAACAAAAGAGCATGGCATGGCCATATTATATCTACCTGGATGCCGCTCAGCGAGGCCACGCCCATGTAGAGGAACACTCCGTACAGGACGGGCATCGGGATGTACTGAAGGAGAGACAGCGTTAAAACACAGAGCCAAACACAGAACCTTCATGGACCCCTTAAGGAACCAACCTGAAGAACCGGAGCCAGAAAGATGGACAGTCCAGTTAGAACAAACACCAGGATGCCCGTCAGCCGCTGCTCCCTGGAACATTAATAATAAAAGATTATTATGAAATAAAGACTCGTTAATACATATATGTATTATAAGAAGACTCACAAGGTTTTATTATTATTGTTCAGTAGAAAGGACACACTCACACACTCACACACACACACACACACACACACACACACACACACACGCACACTCACCGGACCCCCAGGAACTGCGGCTGCTCTCCGGGCGCGCTGGACTCGCTCTCCATCTTCAGCGAGTCGATGTGGGCGATGGAGATGACGGTGGCGGCGACGTACCAGGGCAGACCCAGGAAGGAGCACACAGCCATCAGGACTCCGACCCAGAACAGGTCCAGGTGGTACCCGCAACCTTTCTGCCAGACAGGAAGTGAAGGGGTGGGGGATTACCTTTAATGACCTGCAGAGGGCAGCAGAGGTGTATGAAGCGAGACACCAGCAGCTTCTGAGCTCCGAGAGCTTAAATCAGAGTTTTTATGAATGGAGCCTGGTGCGTTTGAACAGAACAAAGATAACAGCTTCAGCTCCCGTCAGTGTTCACTCAACCAGATGATGATTATTTTAGGAGGCTAGAGTAATATGTAACAATGTAACAATGCCCGTGACCTTCTACTCACCTTCAGCTTGTTTTCTTTGCGGTTGACGATGACGGCGCTGATCTGCTGGTCCATGAAGATGAGGATGGTGACGAGCAGCGCTGGGACCGAGCTGGCGATGTACCACCACCAGGGGTTCTTACCGAAGGGCATGATCAACCAACCACGGTCAGGACGCGTGGGCTGAGACACACACACACACACACACACACGCACACACACACACACACACACACACACACACACACACACACATACACGAAAATGTTCTAAATATTTGTTTACCATAAACAGTTATCACTGTTATGCGTGCGTCCACCACCGGGGGCAGAGCGGCTACACATGCACTCATAAGGGGGCGGAGCTACACATGCAGTCATCGGGGGGCGGAGCCAAATACCTTGAACTCAGTGGGAACGATTAGTTTGGGCGTCTCTAAACCCATCAACATGTCCAGACCCACAAAGGACATGATGGACATGAAGATGGAAAAATCACTGATTAGCTTCCTCAGCTGGGAGGAGAAGAGGACAGAAGAGAAGAGAAGAGGAGAGGAGGAGATAGGAGAGAGGAGGAGAGAGAAGAGAGAAGAGAAGTGTGCAAACACAAGGAGGTGAAGATAGGAAGAAGAACAAAAGAAGAGATGTTATTGTTGGTGAAATAAATCATTCCTGAATCAAAGGGGGAGAACATTAAACGTTCTGGAGGACGAGACGTGAACCAACAACGTTCAGGCGTTCAGGAGACCTTCAGCTCAGAGGGAACGAGCAGCTTGGGCGTGTCCAGATCCATCAGACAGTCCAGACCACAGAACAGCAGTATGGACACCATGATGGAGAAGTCACTGAGCAGGGAACGCCACTGGAGAACACAAGGAGACCATGAGGAGAACATGCAGGGAGAGAGGAGGAGAACATACAGGGAGAAAGGAGGAGAACATGAGGAGAACACGAGGAGAACATGCAGGGAGAGAGGAGGAGAACACGAGGAGAACATGAGGAGAACATAAAGTCTCACCTTGGTGGGGAAGTAGCGGCTGAACTTGAATTTCTTGAGCGACACCGTCATGGAGTACGTCCCGAAGAAGAGGATGAAGGACATGAGCGCCAGGTCGGGGACGTACTTACAGGCGTTGCCCACGAGGAGGCCGCCGTACCGATCACACTCCTTCTTACTCAGCTGGCTCCAGTCCAAACCCGTCAGGTTCAGCTGCGAGCATGAAGAGGGCAGAAGAAGAAACACAGACATCTGGGAATCTCGTCTTTCTGAATCTTTGTCTCTGTGTTTCTTTATTTCTTTGTCTATCTGTCTTTTTGTCGCTTTGTCTCTTTGTGTCTCTGTTTCTTTGTCTTTCTGTCTTTTTGTCTCTTTATGTCTTTGTCTCTCGGTCACTTTGTCTTTCTTTCTATCTATCTGTCGCTCTCTGTCTCTTTGTCTATCTGTCTTGTAACGAAGGCAAATGATTTGACCAGTTCAGACTGATTCCTGTCATGAGCTGCTTGATGTACTCTCCAGTGTCTTTGGAGTGAAGTCATAGTTTAAAATCCTCCTCAGTGACTTCCTTTATCTTCTCAAAGAGGAAAAGAGACGTTTGCCGTCTTCACTCACCAGCATCGTCAAGTTATCGTCTGCGAGCGGAGCTGAAACGTTGAAGCCCGGAGCAGATGCTGAGGAGGGAGACGCCGCAATGAATTATGGGTAACGTGATAGACAATGATGTTGTGTTTGATATGAGTGACTCAGGATTCATTCAATAAAATATGTGCTGGAAATAGCACAAAAAGACATTAAAAATGCCCTACAATATTGCCACTATCGAGTTTTGGATGTGAAAGAAATATTATGCAAAAATATTTTGGAAATTCTGGCTCTGGCCAGTTACAACGGATCCCAAATGGTCTTTTACAAACATGATATTACTGAATATACTCACGTTGTCAGACACATCCAAAGACGAAGCAGAAACAGATGAGATACACACATCATCACAGAGTAAAGACCAAACGTCTGCAACTAATTACATTAAAATATTAAAAACACAGGATCAATAGTTTTCATGCCAATATCCTAGAAGAGTCGATTTGTTTCTTAT
This sequence comes from Clinocottus analis, assembly GCF_023055335.1. Classification (NCBI taxonomy): domain Eukaryota; kingdom Metazoa; phylum Chordata; class Actinopteri; order Perciformes; family Cottidae; genus Clinocottus; species Clinocottus analis. The sequence continues at coordinate 14,702,317 of NW_027175854.1, read as the reverse complement.
TCAGGGTGACGATTAATCATTTATAAACGCTGGAGCTGTAAATGATATAAAGTAACAAAACAACAAAACAAAAAATATACATTATATCCATCTTCTCATCGCACCCTCAAAGAGAAACCAAACAATTGTCATCTCCGACCCTCAACACTTTTTATTTATGAATACTTTGGTTATTACAAGCAGCCAATTATGAACTTAATATCTAAAGAAAAACACATGAACCAAAAGGAGAACACCTTATAATACACAATAAAAGGTGTGAGGACTCACCCTGGTCCGGGGCGAAGCATTCACACCTGTAGGAGGTGACGTAGTCCGGCTTGAAGCCGCGGTTGATTGGGAAATACTTCCAGGCTCCGACCTGTGAAAAACAAAACGGCGAGATGTGTTGTATTTATGTCATGTGTCCTTTTTCTGAGCATTTGGAGTCGGAACCCGTTTGTCGCCCACCATCTTTTTGATGGCGTCTGAGATGAAGATGAAGGAGATGAGGCTGGAGAAGCCTTCCTCGGTGAAGCGGGTCATGTACTTGATGATGTAGCTGGCGTCCGAAAGGACGAGCACAAAACACTGGAGGCAAGAGTGGAGGCCGATCCACAGACGCAGCTCCATGTAGTCGATCCCGTTGCTCCTGTTGACGAGAAGACAAAGTTTAGAGATCACGGTTATGGTCCAAACACCACGGTTATTTTTAAACCAGAAGATTTATCATAGTCCGACAGCTAAGGAAGTAAATAATGCATTATTCAACTTTGTTATTAGTCATCTAGATTTATCAAATTAAAAATGAAGAAGTAGAGAATTTTGTATATACTTCTATACAACCAGAGGACTCACTCCCTGGTGGTCAGGAGAGAGAATGCAGCGTTAACACACGAAACATATGTTTTTACTTACTTGCTGAATTCATAAAGCAATTTCTCAAAGATGAGAATCGGTCCCGTTGAGCTGAGGATGATGAGCGGCTGCCCACCGAACACACAGAAGACCGTCCCCGCTAGAGCGGTGCCGAGGAAGCTCTCCATCACGCCCTTTGAAGAGAGAGGCAAACAGGAAGTGAGACGTTGTGGGATGCGACACCGTCTCTGCAGTTTAGTTTTCTGTCATGGAGACCTGGTAGTTGTCGGTGGCGTCTCCCAACAGTCCTCCGAAGGTGATGGCGTTGGTGATGCAGCCCAGGTAGATGAAGAGCACGGCGGAGATGGACTGGATGTGGAAGCCGTCGTAGATGTCGCTGCAGAACCACGGGATCTTCCGTTTGATGTCCAGCCACAAGCCGCCGCCGAACCTGCCAGAACGAGCGAGATGTGTGCACAGTGTTGTAGCTTTCTGACAATAAACTATATATTAATATTTAGTTTTGTATGTATTCATTTTGTAAATTCGGTAAATTTTGTAAAATTTGTAAAACTGTGTAAAAATGTGTAGATTTTTTTTAAATTTTGTTGAATTTTTGTAGGATTTTAAAATGTTGTACATTTTAAGATTTTGATTTTTTTGTAAATTTTCAAATTTGAGTACATTTTTTAATTAAAAAAAAACATTTCTTTTTTAAATTTTGTAAATTTTCAAATTTTGTGAATTTCTTGCTTCTGAATATGTCACTTAATGAGTTCCTTGTTGTTGTTTTAGGAAGAAAAACAATGTCTCCTCAATTTTAGCGGGCTGATATATCTCCATTTACAGAATGATGTATGATTTATGAGTCCTTTTCTTACCTCCCAGTGAATTTCAGCTCCTCTCCGAGCTCGTGTGGAGCCGGGAACTCCTCGTCTTCTCCTCCAGCCGCCCCGCCGGCCGAGCCATTCATCTGACCGAGCTCGTTCAAGTTCAGCACCGACTTCCTGCAGTGAACACGGAGACAGAACGAGGCTCAGAGGTGGAAAGAGTCCTCCACCGGCTTAGCAGACACACACAGCGAGAGAGCAGCCGGTGATAAAAGTGGAGCGTTTAGCGGCTAATGAAACGTGTTTGTCGGAGGCGGTGGTGACCAAAAACGGAGCTAAAAGAGAACATTGTAAGGCCTTCCGCTGTTTCCCCCTAGTGGTAAAAAAATAATCTGTTTTCTCAAGTTTAAATATGGTTACATGTAGGAAAGTACACGTGCCTCATCTCTGCCGATGGAACCTTCTTGGGGGGTTCGATGCGTATTTTGGGGTCCCACTCCCCCGGAGGGAGGACGATCACCTCGTCCAGAAACTCGTCCACACCCGCGATCAGGTCCTCGCGGTCCCTGGCTTTGTAGGCGACGTCACTGAACAGCTGACAGGATGTGATGGAGATACAAACAGTGAGTGCCTGTGTGTGTGCGTGCGTGTGCGTGCCTGCGTGTGTGCGAGCGTGTGTGCGTGTGTGGTTGTTACTCACGTCGTCCACCATGAGCGTAGCGATAGCTCTGCCGATCTCATTGTAGGACTTGGTTTTGCCGTGTGGACCGAGCAGAATGAAGAGAAACCTGCAGGGACAAAAGGTTAAGGGTTAAATGTAACATATTTGTGTGTTTCTAAAAACGTGTCATACAGCTAATGTGGAAGCATATGCTAAAAACTACTAATAATAATAATTTATCAATTTTTGTACCAAACGACACAGTTTCTTGAGTAAAAATCATTCCGATACTGTAGGTCCTAATCTTTCCAAACATTAGTATTAGTATGTGGGACTTCGGTAAGGGCCTGAATCATACAAGTCGGCAACCGCTCCAAAAGACGTTTTGGGGGAATCTGGCTTATATCATGCTAGATATTCATAGTTAAGATCAGTTATGATTTTTTTTTAATATGATTTTTCTTTCACAAATAAATTTCCATAGGGGTTATCGGAGACACATAGAAGTTAATGGGAACGTATAGGGGTAAAGGAGACACATAGTGGTTTGAGGGGGTCCATAGGGGTAGTAGGGGACGCATTTAATGGGGGTGCATAGGAGCCACTCACCTGGTCGGCACCGGGACCTCGGTGAGGCCTCCTAGCGTCGTGGCCTGAACCAGACGCACAAAGGACACGAAGGGCTTGTCCAGAAAATCCACCTCGCCGATCAGGACGTTGGAGGCTTCGGCATCGCGAGGAATCTTCTTCATGAACTTATTCTTCATCTGGAGGCAGAGAGAGAGAGAGAGAGAGAGAGAGAGAGAGAGAGAGAGAGAGAGAGAGAGAGATGACCTTCACCATTTGTCCATGTGTGCCGCAGTCAGTTGGCATAATGAGCTGTAGATCAATAGAATCATGCAAGCAGTCACAGTGATTTTAAATAAATAAATTAGATGGATTTGTGACGAGGATGAATTCTTACTTTTTTTACCTCTGGCTATTCATCTACAGCAGTGGTGGTCAAACAGGGGTATGTGAAAATATATCAAATATAATATCAAATATGTTTATATATAATAAATATGCAATAAAATATAAGTGTAAGTGTATGAATTAAATTGTATAATCAGACACTCCTCCTCCTCATCACCAGGCAGCACGTGGCAGTGGAGTGGTGGGTGCTTAAATTAAAACCTTCTAATCTGTTAATTCAGCTCCTGTTTCTCTCGTTTGGCCTGGAGAAACCATACGTCTGGCATCTCCGCCTCTCACACTATCAGTTACTGAGGGAAAAGTCCATGTGAGTCGCCATGTGCAGCCGAACAGTAGCCGCGTATTTACTGGAGGAGATCAAAGACGGATGCAGGTGCCACTCCGGCTTCTGCCTGCAAAACATTTAAACCTCAGGGTCACGTGACGTGTCCATTCCTCGCTTTAAGTTCTCGTAAAAATATTTAACGGCAAAACTATCGAATTACTGTGGCTGTTCACGATGGAATGAAACCTGGAGAGAGACCACTTCCTGTGGTCGGACTCAAACAATGCAGCTCAGGAGCTTAGAAATGTGCACACACACACACACACACACACACACACACACACACACACACACTCTGACACACACATACACGCATACAAACAAAATTGAACAGCTACCCGACTGAGGGGATTACAGGGATTACGCCGTTCTGACGACTCTGCATACGACCTCATAAAACAAAGCTCAATTTTTCATAACACACACACACACACACACACACACACACACAGGGTGTCACTTTAAGCCATCTGATGTATTATTATTCTCTTGTAGACAACAGGAGATCAGCTCACAGCGGATCAATAACTGCAACAGCCAACACGCGCGCATATATATATATATATATATATATATATATATATATATATATATATATATATATATATATATATATATATATATATTGTAATCCAACAATTTCCACACAGGGGTCACTACTTGTTTGTCCTGATGACGTCACAGTGTAGAGGAGAGAGACCCTTCAAGAGGCATCTATTGGAAAATGTTGATTTTCAGACTTTTCTCAACAGATTTAATTCGCAGGACCTTCATAAAAAATCAGCACTTAAAAAACAAATTTATTAAAAACAGCTTCCATAGAGTTTTAGTGCTTTACAAGTACAAATGAAATTAATAATAATAATAATATATATTGTTATATATATATATATATATATATATATATATATATATATATATATTAATAATATCTATTATTATTAATATTATTATTAATTACATGTTTTTATTATATCCCTGTGAATGAAGTGAAATAAATATAATATGTCTCCAGTATGTGATTTTGGTGGTTGGAACATATTTCAATGACAACATAGCATAATCCTTTTTGTATAATAATGATAATAATAATAATAATAATAATAATAATAATAATAATAATAATAATAAAAGAAAGGTGTTCCTAAAGCCCAGACGTCATTTCTTATTGTTCCCATTCGCCTTTAAC